>NC_133536.1:48679651-48983401 GCF_048544455.1 Silene latifolia
CAATGCAAATTAAACTACATGAAGATGCAATATGAAATATAATACAAGTGAATGTGAAGACTAAACTAAATGCATTATACAAAAGAGGGAGGGAGAGAAGAGTATCATACAAATGGAGGTGGTGAGGTAGGCATCTCTCACTCGTCATCATCATCTTAGGGGTAGCCATACCTACTAGAGCATCCTTCTTGGTCATACCCTCCTCCTTGACCAGAGTATCCTCCACCTTGACCACCAAAGTTCCCGGCTTGGTTCCCTTGATTAGGGAACAAAAGATTTGGTTGAGCCCAAGATGGGTGAGGGCCATTAGGTTCGATGTACCCTTGTTATGCCATTTGATAATACTGAGGATAAAGGGCCATGTAGTTGTCGATCCTCCATTCATGCACCCCAAGATCAACTTTATTCATAAGGTTCATCAAGTCATGAATACTCGGGGTATTGGGGATTTGTGGTTCGAATTGCGTATGAGGAGTAGGGTACGGTGGGATAGGCACATAAGATGGTGGGGGAATGGGCCTTGCCGGTATCCCACGAGGTTGTGGTGGTTGGCGGGGTGCTTCCTCTCTTAGAGAGGGGGTGCCTAGGATTTGGATGTCGAGAAGGTAGCTCGGCCTAGGCGAATACAGGCTCAACCTTGGGTCGGTACTGGGTATATTCCACCCCGAAAGAACAATAGAAGTGCACCCTTTTGTGAACCATTCTACACTCCCTTCTTGAGTGTAGGCACACCACCGGTGGTGGTTTAAGACGGCATCCTCATCAATCAAAGTACTCCCCTCAAGGGGTGTATAAGTCCCATATTGGTTGAACCCGGGACAAAGGTAGTTTGCCAAGATAGTAATTAGACCTTCCATCATGAAAGTCTTAAGTTGGGTGTTTCCTTGAGAGAAATCAAAGAATCTCGTAAGCATCTCAAGGGGGGTATTGAAGTTGTACCTCCTTGTCCCCCAGACATTTAGATAAGACTCAAGGAATGTCAAATCGAGGAGAGTGCACCTATCTTGCTCATATCTCCCATTAATTGTACCGGCTACGAAACGTTCGGTGATCCGAATCACCGGGTGTTGAATAGCAAAGGTGTAGCATTGTTTTTGGTGAATGAAATCCCTCCCGGAAATAGCCTTCCATAATAGGTCCACATCAAAATCGGAGGGTTTGTTGATATTGTTTGTTGGCACAACAAGACCGAAAATTTGAGCAAATTGGTCAAGTGATAGGCTATGGTCAATGTTGCACAACCTAAACTCCATACCAACATTCACCCTCGTGTTCGAGACAATACGAAGGCTACTCAAAAATTCCAAGGTGAGGCTAAGGTATGTCTCTTCATGGGCATGGAATAATTTCCCTATCCCTAGACCGTCAAAGAACATTTTGGTCTGGTACCTTATCCCTAGGGTTTCTAACACCCTAGTATCAAATTGACGAACTTGGTACGGTGAGCATCGGATGTGAAGAGTACCTCCGGATAGTACTCAAGTTGCTCCACCCCTCCTCTTATCACGGGATGAGGGTTTCTTGGTATCACCATTTGTTGAGGGGCTGAAGATGATGAGCCCTTGCGTTTCTTGGTAGCGGCTTCAACAAGTTTCTTGGCTTTTCCCTTGATATTCATCATTTTCGATTTGGGAAAGTTAGGGTTTTGTTGTTTTTGTTAAGAAGAGGGTGTTTTGGGGATGAAGATGAGTAGATTGTGTTTAGATAAGATGAGGAAATGAGGGATGGTAGGGGTAGTTTTATAGAAACGAGGGTAGGACGAGCGGCTTCGGGTCGGGCCTGGGCGGATAATCTGAGAAAAATACAGGAATCCGAGCGTCTTTGTGTATGGGACGAGCGTCTTCCCCTAGTTGGTCCGAGCGTCTTGCGAAGAATCCGCTCGGATTTCCTTACAGGGTCTTTGCCTTTTTTGGGAGCAGCAAAAGAGGAGCGTCTTTGCTTTGGGACGAGCGGCTTAATCGGGACGGGCGTCTTGTGCTAAAATCCGCTCGGATTTTGTTATAGTCCCAAAATTTTCTTCAGGTGTCAGGCAGGACGAGCGTCCTACAAGGAATACGGGCGTCTTTTTTCAGGATGAGCGTCTTGTGCTTCAATCCGCTCGGATTTTGCTACAGAACTGGATACCGCATTAAGGGAGGCTCAGGGCGAGCGTCCAGGCCTCGGGACGAGCGTCTTCCTCCGTTATTCAAACTTTTCTTTCTTTTCTTTTGCAAGATCGTACCCTTGAACCCTTTTAATATTCTTCTTTATCTTTTTCTGAAATTTTGCTCAATAAGAATGTAAGAAAACTCTCTCTCACTACTCTCATATAATAAATTGTAAATGAAAATGCGAATATGTACAATATTATACAAGGTTAAGGTCCTAGCAATATTTTACAAATGGTGGTTTGAGATAGGACTCCACCAAAGTAGTGCAAATTGTAGAGGTTCTTGTCCATAGAGCTCAAGGCTCTTAGTAGAAGATCAAAAGCTTGTGAACAAGCTCCAAATAAGCATAAGTATGGTTTGCTTAACTTCAAGACGAAGTTTGGCCAAGGGAATTTGTCATTCATTCTTGTTTTTTTCCTCTTCTTAGCACTTGAATATTCACGATGCTTCAAACCGATTAGCCCATGATTCTTGTCATTATAAGGTAAGAAGTATGGTTCATGGTTGTTCGGAGACTTCCACTCACCACCTTCTCCTTCAATTTTTGTGGTGATGATAGCATTTTGATTTATCAATCCTTCAAGACTAGAAGGAGAATTCTCATAACATTGATGACCGAGTTCCTTAGAAGTAGACATTGTGGGTGCCAAATTTCCACAAGTAGCTTCACGTGCAAGTTTCTCTTTGAGCTTTTCCACCAAGTAGCTTTTGTATGATGCTTTGACCTTTTGAAGAAGGTCCACCATATTCTCTCCAACAATCATTGGCTCCATGGTAGGTGCCAAGTAGTCTTCATAGGAAATAGGGAAAGGACATTCATCTTCATGATAAGATATCTCAAATGTCTCAAGGATAGGCTCCTCAAGCAAGGTGATATCACAAGTCTATTCCTCTCCCTGATTTCAAAGGTCCTTGTAAGACACGTATTCTTCATAAGCCTCTTTTATGGTCTTGTCATCATCGCTATCTTCATATGAATCATAAGTGGGCGCTTCATGCAATTCTTTCTCCAACATCCCAATGTTCACATCAAAAGACACACCCTCATACTCACAAAGGCTAAGAGTATTTGGCTTACTCAACCTCATGTCTTCTTTATCAAACATCACACTTTCATACTCACAAGAGCTCAAGGAGGTCGGCTCTTCCCACTTCTCATTTTCTATGTCAAAAGTTACTACTTCAAATTCACATTCATGATCAATGTTCAAAGAATGGTGGGGAGTGATTTCTTGGGTTTCTTTAATTTGGGGAATTTGAATCTCCAATTTCTCACCTTGGGCAACAATGCCTTGAAGAACATTGTCCCTATTTTGGCTTTCCTCTAGCATTTGTTTGAAGAAGTTTTGTTGATCTCCTATCATTTGGAGAATCACATTTTGAATGGGTTCATCTTCTTGTTGTGGGTAGGTGTGAAAGTGGTTGTATTGTGGCAATTGAATCCATTATAGAGTGGGTATTGAGTGGGTGGTTGTTGTGGATATTGGATGTGGTAATTTTGGTGGGAAAATTTGGGGTAGTGGTTAGGATTTTCATTGTACAAATAATAAGGTAGGTTTGTGTTGACTTGCATCTCAAACTCCCCATACCCATAGTCATACTCAAAAGATCCATCACATACTCCATATGTCAAGTCTTGAGCCATCATAGCTAAGACAAGGAAACAACTACAAGCATGGAAACTACACAAAAACGGTAAGAACAATCCTTGAGGAACAAGTTCCTCAAGGTGAAAGCAAAATCAAAATAGATAAACAAGTAAGAACTTAATCACATAGCACCATCCCCGGCAACGGCGCCATTTTGGCGAGACCGTGTCGTTGTACACCCAATCAAACACATTTATATTCTCAACAAACAACTAGTTAGTGGTAAGTCAAGGTCGATCCATGGGACGGTGTGCTTTGGGTTCTAAGTCTATCTATCTCAATTTATGCTAGTGTCACAATTGATTTGGGTTTGTAGTTGTGTTCTAGACTAATGAAAGTAACAAAGTATAACAAGTAATGAAATGAAGGATGTAAACAAATGACTAAAAGCACTAGGATATCATGGGTTCATGGGGGATTCATGGTGTTGATCATACAAACATGTTCGCAAAGTTTCAAGCAATTAATGTTGTAAAGTAACCGAGTTGGTTTATGTCTTACGGTTCTTAGGAAGAGTTGGGTCCCAGAGCAGAATCGATTAGATTGTACAATACCTACAAGTCGACTTACTTTCCTCCTAATCACTTCTATGCATGGTCTAACAAGACTCGAGTTGGTTTATATCTTACAAGTCAAGTTGAATAGATAAGAGATGGTTATAAATGCAAGGATTCATAGGCTTAGCATTTCATCAAACATAACATGTGCATAAAGTTGAGATCACAACAAGCAAGCAATTTAATTATGAAAACATATTAGATTAAGCATGACTAATCCCATGTTGGTTTCCCTTAATTACCCACTAATCATAGCTAAAAGACTACTCACTCATTATCATGGAAAACATGTCATTAATGGTGTCAATCATCACAACAAGTGTAAACATGATAAGAGAATGAGGAAATAGACAATAAAGAGTAAAGAGTAAAGGAATTATACCAAACTTGAGATGATGCAAATAACAAAGCAAAAATAAAGGAAGAGAACTTGATTGATTGATGAAGGGTTGTCAATCCTCCAATAATAACCCAATAATCTTCAATTACTCAAAAGTAATAAACTTGAACAATAATTAAGGAGAGATTAATGTGAAATTTGTGGAAAGATTAAAGAGTCATCTATTCTAATCTACTCCTAATCTAATCTAAGAGGAATTTCTAATGTGGAAGCCCCTTTGATTATCATCAAAATGGGGTATTTATAGTAGTGCTTCATTTGGTTAACTAAGGCTAAACTAGTAATTAACAATTCTAAGCTCTAAGCAGGGAATCCCTAGTATTTCGGAGAGATGGGCATCTTTGTTGAGGACGCCACAATCCGCTCGTCCAAGGGGTGAATCCGCTCGGATTGTTGCATGGGTGGACGAGCGTCTTAAAGGCTTGGACGCTCGGATTCAGGGCTTCTTGAACGGGCGTCTTGGCCTCTTGGACGCCCGGATACTTCTTCAGTATCCCCTTATTCTTGCGATATTAGTTTTTGGGTCTTGCCCTTCCTTCAATACCTGTTCAACCAAGATCGTCAATGTCCTTCCGAATAGGCTCAAAAGACGGGAATTTTCCGGCTAATTGTCTCCTTTCCTACAAATCAAACACAAAGTAATAGGAAAGCAAAATAGGAAGCATTTGACGGGAAAAATGGCTATGAGACGCTATAATAATATGCAAAATAGGTTCAAGTAGGGGACTAAATGTACACAAATAATGGTTACATCAAATATCCCCAAACCGAACCTTTATTCGTCCCGAGTAAAGAGGTGACAAAAACTAGACCTTTATTTAAACTATCCTATTAATATAACTGATGTGAGACAATTAGCGGGTCTCACTCCGCCCCTTCAACTCACAACAAGACAACCATGAGTTAGGATGCCTTCTTGCAAGGCAAGGTGGGTTTTGCCAAAATGGCGACACATCCAATCATTAAAGCACACAAAATCAAGTAATGGATGCATCTACAAAAAGAATAGCCACTTTCCTCATCTAAGTGGCGGAAATTATCTAAAGGGGAAGCAATTCAAGGGTACACACTCCTTCATAGATATGGTTTCTTCAAACTACTAAGCCTAGAAGGATACCAATAAATCACCTCCAAGTTGTGTCAATCTAGGGTACCTTTGTCCTCAATCGTTAAATGCTTTCGTCAAGAATAGACTCCCTACGGTGTTAGAAACACTGGAGGATCGTGGAATTTCCCTCCTTGCCTAGACAAGAAGAAGGGTCGTCCCCTCTCTACCATGCACAAAAGTGGATACGATGGAAAAGGGATCAATAGTTTTTGAGTTTCATTTTGGGAGTTTGCTTTTGTTGTTGTTTTTTTTTCCCAATTTCTTGTGGCATTTGACATTTGAGAACACTTTCTTTTGCCATTTCTTTGATGTTTGACATTTCAATACTTGACAACTTTTTAACTTTTGCATTTTTCTTTTGAACATTTTCAAAGTCACCCCAATTAGTAACGAGGGTGCCTTATATTTGAAGCATAGGAGTTTTCATTTTTGTTACTCCTCTTTTCTTTTGATGCAATTTGCAAACTTTTTCTTTTCTTTTCATTTCTTGAACTCAAATTTTTGAACAATTTCTTTTTGTGTCCATTACCTTTGATGACAAAATGTATGGTAGAACATGGATGATGGTTGCATGGTTTCAAGGGTCACCTTGGAATAAACGGTAGCCAAGGAGTTATCACACCACAAGGTACTCTTGACTAGGCCTTAATCCATGGGTCAAAGGATACTAGCATGACACATCCTAGGGTGTTTTACAAGTATTCTAACAAGCAAAGTCTTAAAAAGAAAAAGTATCTACAAGGGCCTTATATACACTTGTCAAGTTTCCCAAGTAGACGGTTTCACAAAATTTTTCTAACATGCAAACTACATGCCATGATGCAACTAACATTTATACATCCTAATGCATATGCTTCTACCAACTAGTATGCCAAATAATCTAAATGCAATCCTAATTTCACATTGTTTATACCGCATCAATCAAAATAAAGCCACATAGTCATTAACATAGAGAGGAAAAAGGAGATTGGAAAGATCATACCATGCGGTCTTCAATATCCTCATGTCTCGGATTTGGCGTAGTCAATCAATGTGAAAAAGGATGGACAAACACAATATATACAATATGTACAAGACTACACTACAAAGGAAATGAACATGTTTTTGGATTTTTAAAATTTTAAAATTTTTATGGTTTTTGATTTTATGAAGTTAAAGAACATATTTTAGTTTTTTCGAAATTTTTCAATTTTTATGTATTTTGGAATATAAATTCCCATCCCCCACTTTATTTCGGACATTGTCCTCAATGTACATGTAGGAGTAGGAATGAAAAAGAAATACATGTTTTTGGATTTTTAAAGTTTTTATGGAAATTGAAGTGCAAATGCAATGTTATGAATGAATGCATGCTTGAACTAAATGTAATTCTATATGACACATATATAACAAATGAATGCAAACTAATCTACATTAGATGATGCATGTTTTCTAGTAGACTATGGTCGCTTATGATCAAACCTCCCCAAACCGATTTAAACACTATATCGGGTATATTCATCCAACTCATGCCCCATACTCTCCACGCTAAACTGCCATCCTCCAAGGTTTTCAACCATTTTAGGTCGAGGAAATAATCTCTGTCCATGGTAGGTACTGGGGTATCTAGAGGGGTGTACTCTGAGGAAGCCTCAAAGGAAGTTAGCTTCTCAGCTAAACGGGTGGCAATAGCAACACAACTCATGATCCTAGTGTTAGACGAGGCCATCAAGGCAAGACTGGCACACACCATAGCAGGAACACTGAAGGTCACTCTCTCAGTCCGCTCGGGGTTAAGGTATACCATCAGAAGCATCAACTCATGCGAGTTCAACTTACTCATATCAGATCTCTCGTAGAGGAGACATGACACAGCTTGAAGAAAGATCCTTAAGGTAACATGTTGCACATCATTGATCAACATATTACTAGCAGTGGGAGTTGATTTCCCGGTGATACAAGGCATAAGGCGGTAAACCCCACACTCAGTCGCTATGTCACGAAGAGCTCCCTCGACAGGCTTAGCCAAACTAAGGTGGGAAGCAAACATGTCCATGGTCAAGACAAAGCTGGTGTTCATGAGGCGGAACTTTACAGTTTGTTCCACCGGCTCGTATTTAAACGAGCTCATGAACTCGAGGGTCAGAAAGGCATACGAATGCTTTCGTAAGCGATAAAGTCCGGTGAACCCCAAGGTCTCAAAGATGTGTCGGACATCAGTCTCAATGCCCAGATCATCCAAAAGGGTCGTGTCAATGCAGCGGGTCGGTCTCATCTTGCGAGTTTGTAAGGCCACAAACTTCTTCCTTTGGGTGAAATCTACGAATACCCTTGACGGATATTCGGGTACAGCTGGAACAACCGGTTCACTCCCCTCCCCAATTTCGGGCGCGGAAGCCCTACCCCTCTTACTCTGTCTGGTTCCTATGTTGAGTCTCGGCATCTGTTTCAGCATATAATTTAAATATACCAACACATATGCACTAAAACGTACAAAGTACACATATTTGATCAGAGAAGCATCATCTAAGTACACACTATCACCAACAATTCCCAATTTACAAGTAAAGTTCCCAATTCTGATAGCTCAGACGGTCTCTACAGCTGTAAAATTTTGTCATATTTAACATGGATCAATTTAACCACTACTACTTTTAGGACTCAAACCTTCAAAACACATTCATATACAACCCAAGTTTACAATAACATGAGACGAATTTCAGTTTGGGACACTTTTAAGACGGAGTTTTAAGACAAATTTTAAGGTGAAAATCACAAAATTCAACTCCATACATGATATATACAACATACATTGCTCAATTTTCATCCTTTTACATGCAATAGACAATCAAAAATCAATTCGATTTCTCAAACCCTAGAAATTTCGAGTCATAAGACCCCTTTTTTTATTCGATTTTTGGCACAACTAACATCAATAATCAACAAATTGAAGCAACTAGAGCATATGACAACAATTACAACCAAGATTTGGCATATATAAATCAAATTTCCAACAAATTTTTAACATCCTATATGATACTAACCCATTGAAAACATCAAATTAGAGAGGGCATTCATACCTTCAGCAATTAGGAAGTAGAAAGAACAAATTCAAGCAAGAAAATTACTAGATTGAAGCACCACAAGTTAGCAAGCAACAAGGATTTGAGAGGAAAAAGAGTGTAGAGTTTGCGGAAATAGGAGAGAAAGTAAAGGAATGAACAAAAGAAAGGGTTTTGAACCCGCAGATGTGCTGGTAGTGTAGGCTTACTCGATCGAGTAAGTAGGGTACTCGAATGAGGTCTACTCGGTCTAGTAGGCACTCACACTCGGTCAAGCAAGGTTAGGTACACAGTCGGAATTACGAGATTTACTAAGATTCCTGCAAAACAACAACACGTGTCGATTCCAAACCAAATTCGGAAATCGTCACAAGTTACTATAATCATTCACAGCACATTATTACCATTCAAATGTAACGCAACAGTTTCACCCAACCACGATATATATCACTCAATTCTATAGCGAACGTCACACATAACGATTTACCACACTATTAAACCATTCACGCATACATTTAACTCGCTATTTCATGTCTAATCCTTTGTCTACCACTTCACTAATGAAACTTATAATCATATTACTATAAACACTCATTTAACATTAAATTATCATGTATCATCCGAGTCTACTAGCAATGTAACCATGCCTCAACATAAACAAATTAGTCTACTCAAATTAATCATGTCACAAGCGGAAGCTTTCAACCATTCATATATCACATTCATCCATTATTATTTTGATAATTATCATCATAAATCCACAATTTTTAACTATTATTATTATTACTATTATAGGACTTATAAACTCTTATAGAAACTACCATTACCAACTATTTTAAGCAACCACGACCATCACCACATTCTATACACTACCCCGCACTTCTACTCTTTCACACACCCTTCTATTCGTGTATAAACTTTCACGTTTCTCATTATCATCACACACATATTAGTTCCATTAGGAACTTCATCATATACGATTCTAGCATAACCATTACACACATGCTAACTTCAACAGAAACTCTACCACGAATAATTCTAGTATGACCACTATACACATTAGACACATAATTGCCGACTTAACATTCCCATACCCAGTGACTGGCTTAAGCATAATGGGGCCATGATTTTGAAATGAGGGCGCCTACTCACCCAAAATCTAGCATCGGCTGGGGCTCCCAATATACATACACTAGGTTCATTTTATTAGACTCACTACGTTCATTAGGCTCATTTGTTACAGGTTCCAAAATCGTCGCTCTGATACCACTTTGTAACACCCCTATATACCAAGGAGCCTTAACAAGACCTTTTCTAGCATATAAAGGTGTTACCATCTTGGTTGCCCGAGGAAAGCAATCATCAAAAGTCGATAAAAGAACGTTTATAATAACTTTACAAGTGATTGACCAAGCTACTGATATACATAATACAACTCATCAAAAACTATGAAGACTACTCCTATCATAACTCGTGAAGACTCATCCCGCCAAGACTCCAGCTACCATCCAAAACATCACCTGCTAAGACTGACTGCTCACCATAAGGGATCACGGCAGACACAACAGAAGCAAACAAGAAAACAACCACACAAGGTCAGTATTGCGGACAATATAGCAACAACAGCAAACTCACTACAGATACCACAGAACGCACACACAAGCCACAACACTTCAATCAATCACCATCACCGACTGTCCACTGGACCAGCCCTTCCAGTGGGGGACCGCAGCCGTACCCACCAAATCCTCGCTCATCAAACCGAGCAATAAACACTGTCCCATTAATGTGCACATCCCCTCCCGTGGCGGGTTCCACGGAGGGCAAAACTAGGGCGTGAAGCCACTCCCGCAAGTGACTCCACTCAGCCGAGGACGCACCTCGAGAACCACAGACAATCAGTCACAACCAGCTGCATCACAACAAAGACGACAACAACAACAACAACAACAACAACAACAACAACAACAACAACAACAACAAAAACAACAACAAACAACAACCGACACCCTAAACAACCAACAGAAACTGAGTAGGCGAACCGACCTTTAACCAATCGCAGCGATTCCTTGTTAAGCAAGCAAAAACCCTATACAAACAGCACAAACACCTATTAATACTACCACAATCCTACAAGGAACAACATCGACAAAGATGATGATGATAACATACCTACGCATCATATATCGGCGCCAAGACCGCTACCCGACTCAAGCAACCTATCCCCAAGGCACAAGTTCGTCAAAGGCTCCCATGGAAGGAATTAAGGTGAAAGGAAGGAGGGAGGCGACATCTAGGTCTATAGAAAAGAGGCGGAAATGATTTGCGGTTCTATTAAAACACGATTATAAACCCTCGCTGTAAAGACGCTACTCGATCGAGTGGCCCCTACTCGATCGAGTAACCAAGTTACTCGATCGAGTAGCCTCTACTCTATCGAGTACCACTCATCCCCAAAGTCTAACAAGACACAAAGCATCTCTTAGACGCATTCCTAAAGGCTCTCACACGCCCCCAAGATCGGTCAACGGGTCTCTAAAAGGGCGGGTATTACAAATAACCTCTTATAAATAGAGGGAATCCAGACTAACACAGATGGGAGTGGGGACCGAAATAATTCCAAGAGGACGAATCTTACAAAAATACCGTATGCACATAAGAGGTCAACTTCACAGATCCATACTCCAATATACCGTCTCAAATATTCTGTTCCAGTTTCAAATCAAACCATACAAATAAATCGTCCCAGTTCTATATAAGCGCATAAGAGCCGTTAATTTACGACAAAGTCAAAATTCATTAACAGTCAACATCTAGATAGACCTAAGGGTACCAAAATTGAATAAGTTTCTTTACTCTCTTTATTTCATTCTTTTATTTATTTTCTTTAATTATCGTATAATTTGTATATAATATCTAACTTGTTAACTTGCCTTGTATATAATTATATCGTCTTGTATATAAAATTGTATAACTAACCCTTTTATCGTCAATTTTTGTCATATATATAATATTATAAATAAATAGTAGAGGCCATCAGTTTGATGGGCGGTCCGGGTGCCTAACACCTTCCCTGACCGTACCTTTACCCCCGAATCCGCAATCTTTGGTTTAGACTGGAGTGACAGATTAGTCCTCATACCAGGGATCAAAAGGGTTCTTTTCCATTAAAATTATTTTTGCATGTTTTTGTATAAAACCTACTGACGACTCTTATTTTAAAAAAGAGAATTTTTCAGGGATCTCACAGTGGCGACTCAGCTGGGGACTTATTAAGCGGGTAAGACTTGAAATTTATTTATTATTTTATATTTTTGACGAATTTGTTTTCATTATGCTGCTTAATTCGTTCACGGGTGTCATTCCATTATTGAAAAGCAAGCTAAAATCATATGCGTTCTGTTTGGTTGCGTACTACACTACCTGATTGTTAAAGCAATTGCACTACATGTGGACTGTATTAATGATATAATTTGCAAGTATACGAAGGTGTCATGCATCAGACTAAATCGTTTCATATTATTATGCATTGTGTTTTCACTACTTTATTTTATTGTGTTTCTCTACGATATCCGTCTCCATATTGTACAAGACAAAAAAGCATAAGCTCTTCATAAGTTAATATTATGTCATCTAAGCTATCCTAATTTACCCTCGGTAAAGTGCGTTGTATACTTAGAAGGTCCATTCGACTTCGACCGACTAGGCCTTACACATATTTTCTATGTCATGACGTCGTGTTTTGACAACTCGTCTAGTCCATATAACTGGGTAAGCACAAAAGCGAGAGATGTCCCCGTGGTATTTTAATGTCCTGATACCCAAATTACTACCCGCAAACCTAACCATAGATCCCGTAGAACCTTTGTTAGGTTATATTATGTGTGTCTTGTTTGTCGGTTTTTTTTTTTTTTTTTTTTTTTTTGCAATAATCTTACATGTACTAACAATTAACCAAAAACAAAAGGGGTATGATAAATAAGAATTGTTCAAGACGTGTTAACTAGGGGGTAAGTGTATGCACTCACATACGTACTTACAGTAATAAAATAGTCCTAGCCTAGCCTAGTAGCCTGCATTTGCATTGAGTCGTCACATGTCACACGTTCAAGGTTTCTTCTTGTAAATATGTAAATATAAGAAGTATGTAAATGACGTATGCATCTGCATATAGTATTACATCCCATATAGCCATAACTAGTTAGAATAAAGTAGATAAATATAAAATGTCTAGAGCTTTGTGCTTCCGATTAATAAAGTGTCCAAACATGTGCATTTGATCCATTGAGTCGGCATTCCAGAGTCACATTAGGATGTCTCTGTTTTCAAATAACATTTACCTCGCATGCACTTTTATCTCGCATTCGCATATAGCTTATACTCGATAGGTTGTCACCACTTGGCTTGTGTCTGGTTGCGTTCCTTCTCATATCATCATTAACCGTTATATATAGTAGTATCTTATGCATTTAGGGGGAATCGTAGGACATTACATAGGTTTTGAATTCAACCAGTCCAGTGTTCAGTACGTTCAGTGCGTGAATCCTGCACATGTGACATATCCGAATAAAATAATTTCAGTACCTGCTCTGCATTTAATCCTGCGTGAAGGATTCATTCCATTTAGACATTAGATAAGTAACACATGCATCCTAGGTAGTTCGACATATGCATGGATAAGTTCCATTCAGAGATCTCATATAGAGCATGCATCACCTCATATCTCATATCTAGGCAGTAACAACGCTTTCGCATATAGTACCATTCCAGTACAGCAATAACACTGAGCATGTAAAAAAAACTAGGTACTTGCATTCAGGTCTTAGCTAGCATTAGATACATATGCATTCACCATTTTACTCCATTATACTCCTGTTTGTTATAATAAGAAACAACTTTTCTAAAGCTAAGATGTCATGATCCAGGATAGGGAGGAGTAAACGAGACCCTAATTTAATAGCCACTCCAGCTTGGGAACAAAGGAAGGGTACATGAAGACTAGTTAGCATACCCCGCAAGCCGTACTTGTTACTCGAGCATCTTCATCCTCGGGCAATCCTATAACTCAAATACCTTTTACCATGTCACTAGAAGAATCAACCAAGGACCCAAAGAAAATCTCCTTTTGACCACCCGTTAGGCTATGCAAAAAAAAAAAAAAAAAAGTAAAGATGATGCTTTTATTAAGTTGTTTAAGAAACTGAAAGCCTCATCATATTATACCGGGAGCTCCCATCGATTATCAATCGATCGATGGTAAGCCCCAAAATTGTTTCAAATTTCAATTAATAGTATGCATATTCCCATATATCTTCTATTCAATAAAAGTCTCCCTTTTGGTGAGAATCGTTTTTCCGTCCCTTATTTCGGGGTTTTTCCATTATTTAATCGTGGGGTTAGTTTAATCAGTAATATAGTCAAGAGTAGTTCGTTGATGGTTTGCAGCGTGTTCTTTCAAAGGATAAAAGTAATTTGTCAACAATCTTTGGAACCACTCAAAGGTAAATTTTATCTCATAAATCAAACAAAGGATCCCCTCAAAAGCTACATGAAGATAGCGATAATAGGACGAGCCGAATTGTCAGATACTATTTTGAGATCCCTAGTTTATAAGAAAATTATTTTTCTTTGGTTTCCATTAGATTTGTTTTTAATTATAATTATTCTTTGTAAGTGTCGTATGACGTTCTATTAATGAATTGTTCTTTTCTCTCAAAAAAAAAAAAAAGAAACTGAAAGCTGACATTACTCTTAGGACCACTCTAGTCCTTTTTTTAGTTGCATAAAAAAAAGAGTATGTCATTTTTATTAGTCACATGTACTACTTTTTACCCTTAACTAGTAGAATAGACTCGAAATACTTTAGGTCGTATCTCTTTAGTGTAGATCAACCGACCTCTTAGAATCAGCCTAAACAAGGGCGTGCATTTGACCACCTTCTTCATCTCCTGTGGTGTGAAAAATTCCTTGATTGCGGTGTCTCTAGGTGACCTCTAGGTTTGGAGACTCCATCTTTCTACCCGATTCGTCAAATTTCCATATTTTAAATGACTACCAAATGAGCACATACAATTTCATATGATCGACTAGTTATCCAAATATTATCTTCCATTATCATTGGTGCTAGAAAAACTAGCTGTTTCAAGGCCCTCGAAAAGTCAAAGACAAGAATATGATCTCAAATAAATACAAATCTAGTGACAAAAGTTTTAGAATGTCAAAAACAAAAAACCATGATCTCATATGGATACAAATCCAGTGTCAATAGTCTCAAAAAGTCAAAGACAAAAAAAAATATATGATCTCAAATAGATATAAATCCAATATCAAAGGTTTCAAAAGTCTCAAAATTTAGAACCAGCCAAATTTGCAAAAATTGCGGAATAGTCATTTCTCATCTCTCAAAAATTTGCAATTAAAATTCCAGAGTGGTCATTTTTCATCTCTTTTACGAGTCAATCCACAGTTACATTGTCCCCATTCCTCTTGGGACGACCCTTTCAATAATTTAGGTGAGTGAGAGAGACACACAGATCTCCAGTGTTTTCTAACGCCATAGAACCTTCTACTCCACTCCATTTATCACCCTCGTTTAGCATCTAAGAATTCGGGGGATGTACACTAAATTTATACAGTCAAAAAGTATTTTGATTCTATGTTATTAGTTTTGCTTAATTAGAAGAGCTTGTTGCTATAAAGAAGGCAAAACTCGTTTTACAATATAAATCTCAAATTCCAAGGTGAGAAAAATTCCAAGATAAAAAAAATGGCACAATCACGACCCATACTAGGTCGGAAACACAAATAAAACAAGAAAGGAAAAATAGGTGCACGTGTGTGAATGGCACTGATGTAACATGGGGACAGTCACGACCCACACCAGGTCAAAAAATCACAACCCACACCAGGTTGAAAGAAAAAAAAAAGGAAGAGATGTTTTTGGGAAACAAATGTACTGTTTTACACTAAGAAAACACACACTAGAAAACAAACAAACAAACAGGGGGCTACCGCAATAAGCAGCCTCTGGAGGATTGTGTCTCAAGGTATCCAAACAATGAAGGTTCAACTAAAACTAGGGCCATAGGAGAACAGTCATTACGAATGTTGGCTGCATTTAGAAGACAGCCGTGACCAATAATATTGTAAGGACTTACAATGTGATAATGATTCAATAGGCATAACACCTAAGAAACAAGGAGGTAGCATAAACCCTTATTCGGAATTCCCAGATGTCAATTCTTATCCATGTGAGATGCGGAATAGCTAGTGAAATTTAATAATTCTAAAAGAAATCGATAAGCTGAAATTTCTTAGAACTAAAAGCAGGCCAAAGGCTGGATGGTGGATACCTATCCGAACTCAGATACTTTGTCCCTTTCCCAGATCATGCTCAGATAGCACGTTTTGAAAAAAATTGTAACAGGCTAGTAATGGAAATGAATCACAGTTTCATTTAGTCCATTTTTTTGAAAAAATGCATTATTAATTATTTAGTGTTGTCTTAATTGTCTATAAGTACATTAACACTGCATCAGCATACATCATTGGTGTCTCATTAGCATTATACTTCATTGGCATTTTTATCATTGTCATTGAATTACGATTTGAGTCGGAATAATCTTATTATCAAGCACACGACTTAATTAATCAATTGCATTAATGTCACAATTACGCTATCAGTTCAGCCGTATTATCAAGGCCACAACTTGATTCGAGACCAGTAAAAAAAAGGAGGCAAGAATTTGAAATCAATCAGTAAAGAGAAAACTTACAATCTGACGGAAAATCTGGTCAAAAATCGCAGCGCAAGATCCGACAGGGCTCCTTCATCAGACATCCGGTCACCAATCCGAAGCTCTAACAATTGCTTATTGACGGTACAATAACTGTCGCTGATTACATCCAATATCAGAAGCCAATTCAACGGTTCTCCGACACCGACCATCTTGTTGCCAAACAAGTGCTAGAATGACAAACCACGACGGCGCAACCGACGCTGAATTCATTCCATATCAGAGAGTCGTACTGATTTGATCTCATTCTCTAGTGACCAACAATAAATGAATGAAAAAAATTAATTATCAGGTTCACAAAGTGATGATAGATTGGAGCTTCGTTGAGCAACAATGGAGGAATTTAAGAGAGTTAATTAAAGAAAGGGAAGGAAAAAAAAACCTGAAGTCATAATACAGAGGAAACTTGATCAATAAAATTAGTATCTGTCACTCCAGCATGCAAATTCCGTTTGAAGATCATCGATCATCTTGTCCCCAATCGGTAGATCAAATGACGGCTATGGAGGCACAACTCCGTTGATTTTATCCCATCTCAGGAGCCAGCAAGATTGACCACTGATGATTGATTGAGGTTTTAATTCACCAAGCATCAATAGGCGATTTTCAGGAAAAAAAATCAATTAAGAAGCAAGATGACGATTTATTTGGGTTTTATATCTTATTGAAATAAGGGAGAGCTTAAAGAAAACCAACTTAAAGACAAGATTTTGTGATGCACACATCAGAAACAAGTTGGAGGGGGAATAATTTGGGAAAAGGTATTTGGTTTCCCTTTCGTCTTTGCTATAGAAAAACAGTGGCATCAATTTGATAGGTTAAGGAGACTTATCCACTTCAATTAAGGGATAGTTAATTTATCCGCTTATTTCTCACCCGTCTTTTAATTAGGCGTGTTCAAGTGTCCGTCTCATTCAGTTTTAAACATGCTCGTGTTAAATAAAATTTGACATCTTGCTATTTCTACAAAAATAAAATTTTCGCAATTTCCCAGCCCTTTTCGTGAAATGAAATTTTGCAATTTTCAAATTCAACTTATTTTAAAATAAAATTTTGAAATTCATCCCTATTTGCCCCGATACATGGATATGAGTTAACTAAAATAAAATTTTCTCGAACTTGCCTTTTTTTAAATAAAATTTTGTAATTTTCAAATCAATTGGTCGTGCGCCCGATACGTGCATTGAGTTCTTAAAATAATTATTTCTGAACTTGCCTTTTTGCGAAATAAAATTTTGCAATTTTCAAATCAATTGGTCGACAGGCCCTGACATGCATTTTAGTTCTTTAAATAAAATTTTCTGAACTTTCCTTTTTGCGAAATAAAATTTTGCAATTTTCAAATCAATTGGTCGGCAGGCCCTAACATGCATTTGAGTTTTTAAAATAAAATTTTCTGAACTTGACTTTTTGCGAAATAAAATTTTGCATCCTAGTTTGTAAAATCAAATTTTACATTCTAATCCCTTTTCAAAATGAAATTTTGAATCCCTTGGTCGGCGGGCCCTAACACATATTCGAGCTTGTGAAATCGGATTTTGCAGGTTCGTCTTAAGTGAAACAAAGTTTCCCTATACCAGTTCTCAGATACCAGATTCCGGACCAGCTAACAAAGTTTGGCTATTTCAAATTCCAGACCAGCAAAACAAAGTTTTGCTTTGCAAGATTTCAGACCGGCGAAAAAAAAGTTTTGCCATGCCAGTTGCCAAATTGATGAAACAAAGTTTTACCAACTTCATTCCAGATTAGTGAAACAAAGTTTTGCTAAGCCAGTTCCAGTTTCCAGCTACTCCGGACAGGTAATATAAGAGGCCCAGGTACGTTTCTTATCCTTTGTCTATCCCGACTGGACTACTTTGACCTTCGTCTTACTCAGACTCGGTCAAAGTGGGGGCTTCTGTAGACACCTCAAAGTTGTCTACTAGTCTTATGGGTACCCGATGACGAGGCCAAACTTTAATGTCTAAATGAAAATTGACAATGTTATAATTAACAGCTCTTTACGCTTATTTCCCGAAATTCCTTTGATGGAGCTGTCGCAACCTATCAAGAATAAACCCAAAAGGTCTCTAACTAATGCAGCTAGGGAAGTCGGTGTCGAATCCACAGGGAGGCTATGTTGCTGTCTACTTGCTAATCTAAGTCTGTCGGTGTCACGAATGGGGGTTTTGATTATTTTGGTTCTAAACTATAAAGATATAAGGGAGGAGAGCAGAGAGGGAACAAGAACTAAACTTTAAGGAAATTGACAAATAGAGAGAAATAGCTAGGACAGTCGGTTCACCATGATTTTCTAGAAGTCCATTCTAAGGTCATAGGTCAACATAAACTCGGTCTGCAAGGTAATGAAAAAGTCCTTTCGGTCCGCTATTCGCCCTAAAACATTACTAACTTAGCTTTCACCCTCCTTAGAATGCCCTAATGTTCATTGCAAGTCTTACCCCTTCCAATCTTTCGATTTAGGTCAAGATGTACCAAATCAATTAGCTAAATGCGTCGACTCAAGCAACTAATCGCTATTAAATGCAATGATTAACAACACAGACCCAATTAGTACCAAGCCCTAATCACCTATTCATAATCTCCCTAATTACCATGGCTCTCCTATGTCCTAGCATAGAAGATTAGTTATGCATCGAACATGATGATAAATTACTAAGCAAAACAAGAGAAAGAACGAAAGAGAAAAGAGATGAATAGAACAAGAACAAGTAATGCAATAATAATTAATCAAATTAAAGATTAGAAATACCAATACGAAGAGAGTTCCAAACAATGGAGAATTTAGGTTTTTCTAGGAGTAAAAGTGCCAAGAGAAGAGATAGCCCTGTCGTCATTCCCCTCCCTCTTATTTATTCTAAGATACCAAAATAAAATATCCGAGAAATAGCTAAAAGATTGCGTAATTGTCAAAAGCTCTCGATCGAGTAGAATCAAACCACTCGATTGAGTAAAATAGGCAGCAAACATCTCGATCGAGGGAAATAAGTGCTCGATCGAGGAACTCAAAATACACCCACCTTGATCGAGTAAAATAAGTACTCGATCGAGATCTTCCAGCATCCAAGAGTACTCGATCGACTGGTTTAGGCAACCAATTTGGTCGATCGAGAACAGTAGCACTGTATCAGCGTAGATGCACTTAAAACATCTTCTGAAATCACTTCACGCATCTTTAGGTAACAATTTCCGGGCTCCGATTCTTCTTAATCCAAAATGCATGCAAATAGGACAGGTTCAGGCTCGATTATGCTCCTCTCCAGCTCATTCCTGCAATTAATACAAGAAAGACCGACGTAGACTATTCAGGGGCATTTGTAGCTAGTCGCCACATAAATAGCACAAAAATGCTTGCAAATATAAGGGTAAAAACCATATATAAAATGCACACATCAAATCTCCCCAAACCAAACCTTTGGTTGTTTCCAAGCAAACTATAAATGCAACTAAAGACAACTAGTGGAACGGGACCAACTCACTAGCTACAAATTGCCCACCTAAGCCAATTTAATGCAACGAATAACAAAGTAGCAAAGGGTAAGTGCAAACGAGTTAAATCGATGTTTTAAACTACTGAACCGTCGACCTTGCAAGACTCATATATATCGGACTCTCACGGGTCGCTCATCACACAAATTAAGTACAAGGTGAGTATAAATTTATGAGATAGAAAGAAGTAGACGCTCACCTAACTCGACCCATAAGAACATGCATGCAGCTAACATGAAACCGATTTCTACCGACCGTACATATGCATTCCAACCAATCAGGACCAAGACACACGCCAAGAACTTACATATAATGTGAGGTGAGGTAATTGGGTAAGAAAGGGCAAAATAAAGTTGGATAAGTGGAGGTAAAGCCAAGCTAGTACAACCATAACAAAATAGTAAACTCATTCCGCTTCACTACTCGATACAAAACGTAAAATCGTGCCTTTGTGGCAAAACATCACCGACACCAACAAAAGACTCCCCATGAGAAATAATGATAAGCATGGGAGTCATAATCAGTAACATTTCACATGATTATTTTTTTTCTTCTTCTTTTGCCTTGTTTCAATTTTTCTCTTTTTTTTTCACATTTGTTTTTCATTTCATTTTTCGTCTTTTTCAATTCATACTACCAACTTCAAATCTTTCAAAGCGAGCCAAATTGACATGGATAATAGCATGCCCACAGAAAAACACTAAACTAGCTTGACAGGGCAGGCTGAATTTTAGGTGTAGTCAGGGGGTCAAAAGGCAAATTTGGC
This sequence comes from Silene latifolia, assembly GCF_048544455.1. Classification (NCBI taxonomy): domain Eukaryota; kingdom Viridiplantae; phylum Streptophyta; class Magnoliopsida; order Caryophyllales; family Caryophyllaceae; genus Silene; species Silene latifolia. The sequence continues at coordinate 48,700,608 of NC_133536.1, forward strand.
TAATGTGAAGTTTATGGGTAGTAATGAAAGAAGGGTTGTAAGTTACCTCTCCACGTGTGTCACCACCGCAAACCGAATCCATACATGTACTAAGAAAAGGGCGTCATGCTTGTGCAAATTGATGTTACATGTCTTATAGAGAGTACTACTCACATCCTAATTGAAACTGGTCATGAATGTCACCAGTTTATCAAGCTCTAAATCTTAGAATGTATATGTAGCTTGCCAATATTAGAGTCAAGTCTATTCGTTCAGATAAGTTTAAACCAAAAACTCGTAGATTATGCAAATGACTATGCCACTAAAAATGTTAAATATGTGCAAGGCAAGGGTAAATGACAAAAGGTAGCATAAAAGTTATAACGTTCCGACTCAACCTAAGTGCAAAAATAAACGTGAATTTTTTAATATTTTTTAAAATTATTCAATTTTTATAAGATTTTTGTTATTATTGAAATTAAAATAAACAATGCATGTGAAAATAAACGTGCAAACTGAAATGCAATAAAAACAATATGCGGACACAGATATGGATGCAAACCCTCCCCAAACCAAACCGTACAATGCCCTCATTGTACCCAAAAATAGGGAAATGGAATGCAAACTAAAGAGAAAAGAAGAGTGTAAGCTCGAAAAACTTACAAGATGACGCAAAATAACGACCTCCTCAAACCAGCCAACAACATGGGAAGTCGTAAACAGTCCCATAATAACCTCGCAGGACACGAGTCAAAGCAGCAGCACTCGATTGAATTAGGAGTCATTCGATCGAGGAAATGGGACTTGCGAAAGCGCTCGATCGAGGAAATGAGGCTCTCGATCGAGATGTCGTTTTTTGGAAGTACTCAATCGAGAAATGGGGATGTTCGATCGAGTAGATTGGGCATCAAAAGTGCTCGATCGAGAACACAAATTACTCGATCGAGTGAGTCACGTGAGGTTCCTGCAAAAAACGCCACAAACAACCTACGAAACTAACAAAACAAGTTCAAACGTCCAGTCTATTATTTAGAAAACTAACAACGAAAGCACACAAATTTAACCAAGAGTTTTAACAAAAGTACAACAAATTACAAGTTGGGTTGCCTCCCGGATAGCGCAGGTAAGAGGTCCCGCACGACCTCTTTTTGTCTTCATCTCAATTACTCCAGTTTGTCACAATCAAAGAAACTCAAAGCTCTTAGCAATCGATCATAAATCTGTGCATGTGCTACACAAAAGCATAAGTAGCACTAAAATACAAAAGGAGCATATAAAAGCAATATGAAATATTGTATCAACTTAACAAATTGCCGATGACAAGTATGGTGAACAATTATTAAATTATTCGTCCAACCGGGAGAGGGTGGAGCATCAAAACATAAAGTAGAAGTCACATGAGGTAGTTTACTATCAGCCATACCAATAATCATGAAGTTATCGTCAGTAATTACCTCAGATCGGTTGAGAGATCTACCACTCCTAATGTCGGAATCAGTGGCAAAAGAGTATATTACCTCTACCGTGCTAGGAGCATTCACTGACTCATCTACCTTCTCGTTCCCCTCTTTTATGGGTTATGTCCCATATATTGCAGCCTCTAAAGCATCCAGCTCGGCTTTCCAAATGGGAGATTCACCATAACCATTGTCTTCCTTCATATTCAAAGGTACTCAAGCCTTCCCTTTTATGGTCTTTCTCCAAGAATCATGTGTAGGTAGGACCTATAGGACCTATCAAAACACAACTAGAGGAAAAATATGAGAACTGCCTCACGGAATAAATTCCTTGAGGCTAAAGACAAACTTAAGTGAAATAAGTAAAAAGCGTCGCCTCCTCGGCAACGGCGCCAAAATTTGATGAGGCTGTCGCAACCTATTAAAAATAAACCCGAAAGGTCTCTAACTTGTAATACTACGGATTTCTAAGGCTAAGTACTCAACCGAGTAGAGCCTACTCGGCCGAGTAGTGTAGATGTGTAGTCTGTTTGGCTACTGCCGAGGAATACTCGGTCGAGTATGATGAATACTCGACCGAGTAGAGGATACTCGGTCGAGTATACTCTATACTCGACCGAGTGTCCGGTCTGGCGAGTAATATTTCGGCGGTTTGATGCGGGAGTGTTTAGGGATTATTTATTCGATAAAGCAGTTTCTAAACATCATTTTACAAAACCTAATCATACGTACGACATCCTAATCACTCCCAAATCTCTCCTCTGTGTGTGTGTGGTCATCGTAGCTTTTACATTCAATCTTTCATTCTTCCGTCGGTAAATCCTTATCCCTATGTCATTGATGATTAATTCTAGGTTTTGCTTTATTTATGAATTTGGGGAAAATGGGATTGTGCAATGTGTAATTGTGTTATGTGATTATTGTTTAGGCGAGGACTTCGTAGAGGAGCCGTTCTAGTGATTGTCTCCATCGTTGCTGATTGTTGCTAAGGTAGGGTTTCCCTACTCAGTTACTGTTAATTGATTTAAGACTGTGTTTATTTTGTAATTGTGGTTATCTGTTGATCATTGGAGTATAGGTGTTGTGGTGACGGTGGTGATGTGGTTGTGTTGTGGCGGTTGTGGTGTTGTGACAGCTGTGATGTTGTGGTGTGTATGATTGTGGTGGAGTCACTTGCGGGAGTGGCTTCACACCCTAGTTCGCCCTCCGTGGAACCCGTCACGGGAGGGGATGTGCACATTAAGGGACATGGATTGATAGTCGCTCGTTGAAGAGCTGGACTTGGTGGGAATGGGCTGCGGTCCCCCACCAACGGAGTGGATTACCTGTTGCGATGGGTAATCCGGTAGGCCTACACACTTCAGTGTGTAGTCAGTTACTGTGAAGGATGATCAGCCGGTTACATTACTTGTTTGTCTTATCTTGATTGAACGGTACTGTCTCCGTCGTTGTTTTATAAAACCTGCGGTGATTCATTCGGGGATGGTGAGCAGATTGTGACAGGTAATGCAGATGTTCAGCTATGAGATAGTCATGGGGAGTCATCACTCGAGTCTAGCTTCCGCCGTCAAGAGACTTAGCTTGCATTCGTTGTAGTTATTAGACCTTTCACAGTTATACTTTGGTTTGATGTTGGAAACATGTAATCACTAACTATTTATACTTTAATAAAGGTTGTTTGGAATTGGTAACTTTGATATACTAACCTCGGGAAACCGAGATGGTAACAGCCTTTCATGCTAGGGTAGTCCTTGGTAAGGTACCTTGGTATGAGGGGGGTGTTACAAAGTGGTATCAGAGCCGAAGCTTCTGGCACCTAAAACTAATCAATCCAATGAACTTAGGGAGTCTAAATAAAATGAACCCGGGGAGAGTTGTTTGGAGCTACCGCAAAGACTTGGGAGACGTCCCGAAGTCGCACTAAGGCCCTTACGATCTCTAACCGGTCACATGGGGGAGTCTTGGAAACTGTTGTATGTCGAGTCATGTATGTGTAGTACTCGTAATTTGTGATATGGATGGATGAAATGATTGGATGGAATATGGTAATATATGAAAGGTGGATTGTGAATTCGTATATGATGGATCTTGACCATGAAGAATGTGATCATTTTACCTGTTTGATAGAATCTTGAGCATGAAGTATTGTAGTAGTATTTGTACATATGAACATTATGATGTTAATGTTTGGTTGTTGGTAGTAGCATGTGATTAAGGTCATGCATCTATATATATGAATGTCATGTTTAATTTTCATGTGGGTATGATAAAAGTTCAGCTATGTACTGGTTTTTAGAAGTGTTGGGTTGTTATTGTTGCCTTATGCATGTTCAAATTGTGTTGGTTTAGAAAAGTTGATTTGTATGAAGACTGATTATGGAAGGGCTGTCTTAAAACTGTCATAAGTCGTGTTCTAAAAATGATATTACTGTGATTCCAAGTTGAGGTGATAGCTTTTCTTCTTACAATTCTTAACGATAGGTCATACGCCCAAAACGACCAAGTAACGAGTGAAATATGACATTTTTACGAAAACTGGACGGTGCTGAGAACTGCGCCGATACTCCTACTCGGCCGAGTATCTTTTATACTCGACCGAGTATTTCCATATTCGGCCGAGTAATCTCTCTGTGATAATTCTGTTTAGCTTCTAGAGTCGTTAACTCAGCCGAGTAGTCTCATTACTCGACCGAGTACCCTGTACTCGGCCTAGTATGCCACGTACTCGACCGAGTACCTTAGTGGGCGACCATTTTGAGTCGGTGGCTATATTTTCACCTTAATTTTGAGTCGGTGGCTATGTTCTTACATTTTTTTTGAGTCGTGGGGTATGTGCACACGTATGTTTTGAGTCTTAACGCATTCTTTTATATATGTGACGGTCTTGATACGTAAGTTACCAAATGCTATGATAGGGAGAATGCCGACTTATGTGGGATATGTGTTGGATAAGGAAGACATGTGTTAATGTGGTTGTGAGAGATAGTGGAAAAAGGAATTGGAATAATGACGAGCTAATCAAGGTAAAGAGCATGTTTTGTGAGATATGGTGAGTGATATAGCCGTGTGTTGAGTAATATAAAAGTAAGTATATATGGGCAAGAATGATGTAAGTGTAAAGAAAATGCGAGAATGAAAGATTGAGATGAGGGATATGAATAGTGACATAGTGGTATGTGTAAGGATTTATGAAGAGAGACGGTTAGGATTGAGTTGGCTAAGGATGTATGTGATAAAAGGTCGCTATAGAGAGATGGAAACGAATGGTGTATAGTGAGATCGAGTTATGCCACGATGGGTAGATAGTGGCTGAGTTTGGGAATTTGGAATATCTAGAGGTGAGCATAGTATGTAATTCCTTGGGAAATTAACGGATGAGAATTTTTGGTTACCTAGAGATACGACAGGGAGATACGGCTTATTGAAGAGTAACCGTTAGTGTGTAGACTCGATGGTGACAAGGGTGAGAGAGAAGCAAGATGAGAGAGGATAAATAATAAGAAAGAATGGTAAGATATTGATATGAATTAATGGAATTAGGGCTGTGGAGCTACGAGAAAATATACAAATTACTAAAGAGTTAGGTAGAAAGAGGAAGGAGATGAATTATTACTTGGTATTACTGCGTGAAAAGGGGGAAGGAGGGATGGAAGTAAGTAGAAATTACGGAAATGTATGATAGCCTCATTAGAGGGTGTGAGTTAATGGTTATATAGGAGTATAGGACGACGTGTTAGCCGTGAGTTTCGAGGTATTAAGGGAATAAGAAGCGTGTAGAGTGTTTGCACGATCTGAGATTTTGGTGGAGAGTTAGGTGACGATACGATAAAGGATAGAATTGGGAATAATGTTGAGGACAATTTTGTTGGTGGATATGATGCTCGTTATGTGGGATGACAAGCAAACGAGGAAATAAACTGTTGTGTAAAGAAGTGATAGTGAGAGAGCGGTCACATGAAAGGGTGTTGGTATTGTATTGTTGTCACTAGAAAGTTTAGTTGTCCTAATGGGGTTGATTTGGTGGAGATTGATCAGTATGTATGGTTGTGAGGGAGCATAAGAGGTGGATATATGAGGTGTTCGCTAGAAGTTGGGTACTGATGATTTGGCTACGTCCGTCGGGTGATGATAATTGTGTGTATGGGAGGATATGTTAGGAAGGGCATCTGAGTTAAGTTCGGATGAGAGATATTCATCATCAAGTGGTAACTTACGTGATCAGGATTGGCTAGTTAGATTCAATTATGGGTCCATGAGGTGTGTAAAACTTAGTGTGAGGTCCTGGCCTCACGAGTAATGGTGTGGCGTGATAGATACGAGTCGTTATATGTGTGTTCCGCGTCATATATTATACTTATATGTGTATGTATGATATCTTTAAGTAATGGTGTGAGGTTCCGGCCTCAAGAGTCATGGTATAGATAACATTCATAAGGTTGGTATTTGTGATCCCGTCTAATATGCTGCATCGTGATCTGGTAGAGCAGTTTTAAGAAAGTCTTGTGGTCAAGGAAGTTGTGCTCAGTCAGTGTTATGGGATTGTAAAAGTTGTGATGGCTATCGATGTGGTGTTGTGCACTGGGCACGGTAATTCCTGTTGTGATATGAGTATTTTCATGTTGTCGAAGATTGTTGTTTGTTTACTGTTTCTTGCTGTTAGTGTCGGTGTTGGCATATCGAGTGTTGTTTTGTGTGTTAATGTTTCTTATCAGTTTCGGCTTCGGATTGAGGGTAGAGTGGGATATGGAAGAAAGCTGAGTATGTTTCCGTTGTGGTCATTGTTTAATCGCATTCTGTCAATGGGACACAGTTGTGAGAGGTTGTTAGAGTAGTTTTGATCTTGTTTTAGATGAGGCATTGTGGAGCATGTGTGGCATTGAACTGGAACTACATGTGGTTTAGCACCTTTTCTTGGGACAGTGAGTACGGAGTTTTGGGACTTAGTATCATGTGAAGTCAAGGGTGAGTTTTGTGGTAATAAAAGAGATGAACTTGAGAAGCTAATGTGAGTATGTGTAATATTTTATGGATTGTGGGCTAAGATCGTGGAGAAGAGTGTATAAGTATATAAAAGTACGTCGTTTTGCGGTAATGGGGAAGAGATGGAGTATGGTGATACTGAGGATTTTAATGATATATGTTATGTGAGTACAGAATAATTGGAGACACGAGAACTGTCAGGAAAAGAGAGTCCTGGATATAGGAATGGTTGTAGGTCTTAAGGTTATAGTGGGTTATCGTTGACATATGGTGGTAATGAGGTTTATGGGAGGTATAGCAAAGAACCTAGTATTAGTGAGTTACGAGGACGTAACATTTATCTTAAGGGGAGTAGAAAGGGAAAATAGAGTTTGATGGTTGTACATGTTATAGTACATTTGGAGGTTTGAGTGTTGGTGTAGAGTAAATGATGGATTCGTGTTGTGGTTGATTTTATTACAGGCAATGGCAGTTCTCGTAGTAGTAGTGATGTTTAGGTGTGGGAGTAAACTTCGAGGACGAAGTTCGTTTTAAGGGTGGTAGAATGTAACATTTCGTTTTGATGGTTGATCTTGTTTGGTAGATTATCTTGGTATTGAGGTGCTAGTGAGCGTTATAGTAGTGAGACAGAGTTGGCAACACTTATGTTATGGTTATTCGATGGTATTATGGAGTTAGTGTCGAGAGGCTATGTTGTAGTTGAGACGATATCGTAAGTCGTGTTGTGGAAGTAAGCTTGGTTGGTGGAGTTAGTGTTAGTTATCCATGTTTTATAGGTTGGGTTCGAACTTCGGGGACGAAATTCTTTTTAAGGGGGGGGAGACTGTAATACTACGGATTTCTTAAGCTAAGTACTCGACCGAGTAGAGCCTACTCGGCCAAGTAGTGTAGATGTGTAGTCTATTTGGCTACTGCCGAGGAATACTCGGCCGAGTATGATGAATACTCGACCGAGTAGAGGATACTCGGCCGAGTATACTCTATACTCGACCGAGTATCTGGTCTGACGAGTAATATTTCAGCGGTTTGATGCGGGAGTGTTTAGGTATTATTTATTCGATAAATCAGTTTCTAAACATCATTTTACAAAACCTAATCATACGTACGACATCCTAATCACTCCCAAATCTCTCTACTGTGTGTGTGGTCATCGTAGCTTTTGCATTCAATCTTTCATTCTTCCGTCGTTAAGTCCTTATCCCTATGTCATTGATGATTAATTCTAGGGTTTGCTTTATTTATGAATTTGGGGGAAATGGGATTGTGCAATGTGTAATTGTGTTATGTGATTATTGTTTAGGCGAGGACTTCGTAGAGGAGCCGTTCTAGTGTTTGTCTCCATAGTTGCTGATTGTTGCTAAGGTAGGGTTTCCCTACTCGGTTACTATTAATTGATTTAAGATTGTGTTTGTTTTGTAATTGTGGTTATCTGCTGATCATCGGAGTATGGGTGTTGTGGTAACGGTGGTGATGTGGTTGTGTTGTTACGGTTGTGGTGTTGTGACAACTGTGATGTAACACCCCGTATTTTATTAAGTTGGATAAAATTCTTTTAATTGCTATTTTGAATTTAATTACATCATTTAATGGTTTATATATATATGCTTAGCTAATTAATTAATTTCATCATAATTCGATACGTTAATTTTAATAATCATTAATAAAATTATTTAAAGTTAGTTAGAGTTTATAGAAGTTAGTTCGAGTTTATTTATTTAATAATTTCCGTTTCTTTACGAGTCCTTATGAAAGTTGTTTTAAGTGAACCCGATATGGATTTTGGGAACAAAACCGTCCAATTAGCTATTTTGAGCTTATTTCACTAAATTAGCAATTTTTTATTAATATCCATTAGTTTCGTAAAAATCGCTAATAATTCCGTTTCAAGCCGATTTCTTATTATTTACGTTAACTAGCTGAGTTTATTTTATTTTCACTCATTAAATTTATTTATTATTGATTCCGTTTTATTACTGAAACTTTTACTTAAATCGGTTAAATTTAACTCGAAACGGTTTTAATAACTATCGAAGTTTCTTAACGACGAAGAAACGTACGTATAATAAATAGCAGCAGAGCAAGTCAAGCTCCCCCCCACTTCCACGTCTCTTTCTTCTTCTCGTTTCTTCTTTCTTCATATTTTTTTCCCTGTTTCGATTTTTTTGGATCTTCAAAATCGATATCGTCACTCCGTTTGTCATCCGTTTTCAACTATTTTTGTTCCATAGCGCTCCTCTCGTCGTTCTCGTCAATCCGTTGTAAGTAAAATTCATTTTCGTCATGTATTTTTACAAACCCATTTATATTTTCAGCTTTATTTATTATAAGACGGTTGTATGTACTAAAATAGACGGTCTTGTAGAAGATTTGTTAGTCATAAATGATTAGTTCAATCGGAAAAAGGTAACAATTATAGATTACTCGATATTACTTGTAAAATATGTTTATTTCGAATCTTTGGTTAGTCTGTTTTATAATTAAGACGGTGTATACTGATATGTGGAGATGATTGAGACGGTGTATACCGACCTCTAGGGATCATTTGGGATGCTAGTTAGTAAGTGGTATATTTAAGACGGTGTATCTTTGACATGTATGGATTGTTTTGGGTGATAATTGGTGTGTTTTATAGTTGAGACGGTGTATACTGACATGTAGGGATTGTTTTGGACTAATTTGGACTCTGTGTTGGGGCGATTTTTGTAGTCTTTAGGGTCGGTTTTTGAGTTGCTTTAAACTTGTGGATTTCCGCTCTAAAACCGTTTTAAATGCTGACTTAGTTGGCTCAGCTAGGACTGTTTTTAGGCGCGAGAATGGAGTCTTAAGGGGACGATTGGTACTCTGTTTTGGGCAGGGACGAGAGCTATCATCGTGGGTTTCACTTTGCATTTGAGGACTGGAGTTGGGGTCAAACTTAGGCATCTTTTGGGTTCTGTTTTGGACTGATTTTTGGGTCAGGTTATGAAGTAGGGTGAAGGGTGGCTATGGGTAGTCGGGTGGTGGTCGTGTCGGACTCTTTGTGGCTTGCTTTTAGGCGAGTCGATGGCCCGGCATGGCCTGGCTCAGTAGCTTAGCAAAGGGGCTTTGGCCGTGGCCTAGGCAGTGGCCTAGCTAAGTCACGAGTTTGAGGCCATGTGTAGTTGGTGGTTAGGCCGAGTTTGAGGTTGTCATAATAACTTTTGAACCGTGTCTATAAATTGTTTTGACGCTAATTTGGTTTATTTAAAATATAATTAAATTAATTTCCGTCTCATATTTTATATAAAGATAATTCGTTAATATCGTCCTTTCACATAATTATTTTAGGTGGCTCATATGTGGTTGAAGATGAAGAGTAATTTTGGGTTTTAGAAACTTTCTCAAATTATTACTTGTCTCTTTGCTAGCGTAAGGTAACTATTCCGAGTTACTCGACGAATTAATGTCACATTAGTAGTTAATGTTGTGCCTGTTGTTTGTTAAGTGTTTAGGTGATTGATAATGTGTTACTTTCGTTTTTCACATGATAGAAATTAGAAATAGCATGAGAATTATATTGTGATAAATTTTATGATTTGGGCCAAAGTAGGCAAAGACTACGAGTGGGCAGTTGACCGAACGAGTTTGGTCAAACTAGGTTTAAACCGGTCAGCCTCGATTTGACCGATGACCCGTCGCGGGACTCGGGTCGAGGGTTTGTCTTTGAGGTAAGATTGGTTGTTATTGGAGGTTTTATGTTATGCCTTGATATTTGTAATTATCATTTCACATGTTGGTCGTTGGATGCTTGGATGCCTTATGCTTGAGTCTTGTTTGCCTTTAGCCATTGTAGTTTATTCTCATGGACTATGATATTGATGGTTAGCTATAATTTGGTTATTGATGACATTGAGGATATGGTTGGATTGTCTGCTGAATAGACATTTATATAGCCTTTCACATGATAGAATGTTAGCATTTATGTTAGTAAGTTGGACTCTTTGCCCCTCTTATGGTTAATTGGGTATCCTACTTGTCTTGTGTGGTGTGGGCTAAAGTATTCAAGCTGGGACTAGCTGGGACTAGGTCCTAGGTGAGTATTTCGACCTTCATCATAGATAGGTCATTATAGTCTTTGACGAGTGTATGTTCACTGCTTAATAGCCTCTGTGTTCCTGACTTGGTGGGTTTATATCCAAGTTGGGGCATGACCTTTCTGCCTATTTTGTGAGGAGATGGTCAGCTTAAATAATAACCAACCCTTTGGTGGACTCCTTAGGGTACTCACATGGTTTTATAAAATTGTGGGTCTTGGGTGCGGTGGTGTGTATCCGCATGTCTAGGTCTGCGCAGATTTAGTACTAGGGTTGTGTTGTGTCTTGGCCATGTTTTGATAGAACCTCGAGCCAAGATACCGGTTCGATTACCTTCCCTACCTCGTGGTATAGACTCGATTCTGAGTGACTATTGACGGTGCTAAGAACTTATGCCTGTCTTTGATATATTGTCCTTTCTTGTTTGATGATTCTATGAATCATAGAAGGTGAGATGCAAGCCGGCTATGGTTTATAGAGTTTGGATTCCCGTGTGTTATTTGACTCACATGATAGTGTAGCTTGAGTCGGTCTAGTATTCACATGCTAGGACTATGTGGTGTTATATTGTTGTTCACATGATAAGCACGATTGTCTAGCATCTATAGGCTAAGGCATTGTGTGATTCGTATTCATATTCTTATGTTTACATGTTATATTAATTATGACATTTCGTGGCTGGGAGAACTCGGAGTTACTCCCCACTGACTGTGGCTTTCGTATTTGTATAAAATGCGAATGACAGGTAGGTGATGCATATATGGGGTACATGGACGAGCTAACGAGCAAAGTAACCTTGGAACCTAGACTGGCTTTATTTTATTTTGACCCTTAAACACTTTTTATGTCACATACATTTTAGGGACATATGTCTCCCTCTTTACATTTGGTTGTATAACTTTGCAATTCGCGACTTTAGCAATGGTTATGTTGCGAAACTTCTATTTAGACCTTGTATGTTTTGACACCTTCCAATTTGGATATCTTTATAACAGGTTCAGGTTTTAAAATTACAGGTTTTTACCCAATTGAACCTATTACAAACATATCCATGCAGTTTTATTCTAGAATTACGCGTTTACTTTTCCGCGATAAGTGAGGGTGTCACAGTTGGTATCAGAGCATATTTGCTCCCGACGCACGTTTGTGCACCCCAATATAAATAACTTGACCTTAAAATAATAAACTTGAGAGATGGGTAAGATGGGTAGACTTAGGACCTTATGTTGTAGTCTCTTTGTGTTTGCTCTTTGTTAGGTACTAACCTGTTTGTTGATTGTCATTTAATAATTGTTGCGTTCTTGGATCTATGACCGTGAGCTTATCTATAGCTAATGGAGTTATTACCCTTATTATAAAAAAAAAAAAATTGAACTAAAGGTTTTGAAAATATTTTAATGTTTTTCACTGGTTTTAACGTCAATTAGTGTTAAAGCTTGTTATTGGAGACGTCTGATAATTAGTTTTATCATTTGTTGGTGTAAAAATGTATTTTTATCTCTTTGAATTTGAATATTGATGTTCTTGAGTGATCGCCAAGAGTATCTCCGATCCATTGAAAGGACACTTATATTTTAAGAAGATCAAGATTTAGTGCCTATTGCTGAGGATTGAAGATTTGTTCAACCTTTGAAGAATGCTTCTACTTCCTTGAAGATGTTTCTCGTTCTTTTTGTATCTCACCTTATTCTTAATCTCTTGGTGGTTATCCTCCTTCTAAACTCCCTTCTGTTTTACTTTAAAAGCTACGCTTGTACTCCTAACTTGTCTTTTGTTCCTTGCTTATCCTCCCTTAACGCCATTTGATAGTACCCCTTCTTGTGAGGAATGTTGACCTGGGTTGGAAAATTCGACTTTTGAGGAGATTGTTTGTGTCTGACCCTTAACCCTGGCTTTGAGAAGTCGTGATGTTAGAAAGACTTAGGTAAGGTGATGAGACATACTTAGTGATTCTTATACCTAGTTCCTTGACAAAGTAAGTATAATCGATTGGTGGATTCTTTGTGTTAGGAATGAGTTGCCTATGTGATTAAAGTTATAGAACTTGGCTTTGTTGTTTATGTTTGGAATTTGAAAGCTTAGTAGGTTGAGCGTCGTTACCTTAGGAGTAAACATGAGATAAGTTTAGAATATGAATTTGGAAGAAAACCCATTTTTAGATGTTAACAATCCCGTATAGTTTGGGAATGTGATTTGGTGTTAGTTGTTCCTTGAGAACTTTGTTGAGAAGTCTTTATCAATTCATTCTTTAGTTTTTAAAACATTGAGGTTATGTCGAGTGCTTGAGATAAAGAGATGCTTTTATACTTGAGTGGTAGATTTGATTTAGGGAAATCCTAATATGTGATAAGATAGGTGGAAGAAGTATCTAACCGATTTATCACCCCTTAAGCGAGCGTTTATTTTACCTTGACCCTTGTTTGGGATTTGGTCGTTTTGTCATGAAAGTACAATACCTAATAGACGTGACCTTGTTAGAGAGAACCTTAAGTTTTAGGAAGCGTATGGATTAAGCCTTAAAATCCTCTTTCATACCTTTAATCGTTTTCCTCCCTTTCGTTCATACCTTGGTTGGATTTGATTCTTAAGTATAAAAGTTTACTCGTCATTTCCTTGTCTTGAATACCTCCCTAATTCTAATATCTCTTACTGGTTGTTAACTAGTTATCTTTATTATTCGACTCTTTTAGTCTCACACCCTGACATGTTGCTTAAGTTTCCTTGTTGTCTAAATTCCCTTTCTCCTCGATCATAAGCGTTACCGTTCATACCTCCTTTCCTCGCTTCATCTTGCTCCTCCTTTAAGTTTGACATTCGTATCTTGTGAAACTCTATCTTTGACATCCTTGTAATTTTGACTTCAATTTCTACCCTATGAAATTCATTATAGCTCTCTTGTTGCTTAAGTTTGAGCTCTCTTAACATACTTTGTTTATTTCTATGCTATCTAAGTTACTTTCCTTTTTGTACAACTTCTAAACTTTCAAGCTACCAGTTTCGATTCATTCTTGAAAGTTTATGTCACTTCTGCAAACCTAACCTATTTTTAAAGATTTGAAAATGAAAATTTGATTTAATTCCATATTTGTTCCTTGAGTATAGACTTCTTTATCATGATTTTAATCGCTAAACCCGAGATTTCTTTAAATTTTATCCAATTTCTGTTAACTTTGATCTATTTATGACTTCTTTGTCAAAGTTTAATATTATATTTCCGGAATTTAACTCCCCTTTTTAGTTTAAAGGTGAAACCTTTATTTCTATTTTTGCTTTTTGCAAAAGAAAATTTGAGTAGATTACCTTTTCTTTTGATTTTAACGTTGATCGGATGTTAGAACTCGTTATTAGAAACGTTTAATAACTTGTTCTACTCTTGTCGACGAGTGATTTTCGGTTTTAAATTTGTCTTTGACTTGGAAGGTTAGCGTTCTTGTGTGCACAACAAGAGCAATTTCGTTCCATGAATGAGACTTATACTTTTGAAAACTCTTCATTAATGTTTTCGAAAGTATTTTGATTTTTGATTTATACAAATGATTTGCCTTTTGACCTTATCTTTGATTTGGAATGTGATGTTCTTGAATGCGCAACGAGAACCCTTCCGTTCCTTTGATGAGAATCGTTACGATGAAAAAATTTTATTTGAAACTTTGAAAGAATTTGAATTCTTACTATTTGCAACCTTTTAATATTTTGGGTTACCAATTTCAAAAGTCCAGTTTTACCTTTATAACCTTTCATTTATACTTTCAAGTTTCGAGGACGAAACTTTTTAAAAGATGGGGTGATTGTAACACCCCGTATTTTATTAAGTTGGATAAAATTCTTTTAATTGCTATTTTGAATTTAATTACATCATTTAATGGTTTATATATATATGCTTAGCTAATTAATTAATTTCATCATAATTCGATACGTTAATTTTAATAATCATTAATAAGTTTATTTAAAGTTAGTTAGAGTTTATAGAAGTTAGTTCGAGTTTATTTATTTAATAATTTCCGTTTCTTTACGAGTCCTTATGAAAGTTGTTTTAAGTGAACCCGAGATGGATTTTGGGAACAAAACCGTCCAATTAGCTATTTTGAGCTTATTTCACTAAATTAGCAATTTTTTATTAATATCCGTTAGTTTCGTAAAAATCGCTAATAATTCCGTTTCAAGCCGATTTCTTATTATTTACGTTAACTAGCTGAGTTTATTTTATTTTCACTCATTAAATTTATTTATTATTGATTCCGTTTTATTACTGAAACTTTTACTTAAATCGGTTAAATTTAACTCGAAACGGTTTTAATAACTATCGAAGTTTCTTAACGACGAAGAAACGTCACGTATAATAAATAGCGAGCGAGCAAGTTTGCTCCCCCACTTCCACGTCTCTTTCTTCTTCTCGTTTCTTCTTTCTTCATATTTTTTCCCCTGTTTGATTTTGGATCTTCAAAATCGATATCGTCACTCCGTTTGTCATCCGTTTTCAACTATTTTTGTTCCATAGCGCTCCTCTCGTCGTTCTCGTCAATCCGTTGTAAGTAAAATTCATTTTCGTCATGTATTTTTACAAACCCATTTATATTTTCAGCTTTATTTATTATAAGACGGTTGTATGTACTAAAATAGACGGTCTTGTAGAAGATTTGTTAGTCATAAATGATTAGTTCAATCGGAAAAAGGTAACAATTATAGATTACTCGATATTACTTGTAAAATATGTTTGTTTCGAATGCTGGTTAGTCTGTTTTATAATTAAGACGGTGTATACTGATATGTGGAGATGATTGAGACGGTGTATACTGACCTCTAGGGATCATTTGGGATGCTAGTTAGTAAGTGGTATATTTAAGACGGTGTATGCTGACATGTATGGATTGTTTTGGGTGATAATTGGTGTGTTTTATAGTTGAGACGGTGTATACTGACATGTAGGGATTGTTTTGGACTAATTTGGACTCTGTGTTGGGGCGATTTTTGTAGTCTTTAGGGTCGGTTTTTGAGTTGCTTTATACTTGTGGATTTCCGCTCTAAAACCGTTTTAAATGCTGACTTAGTTGGCTCAGCTAGGACTGTTTTTAGGCGCGAGAATGGAGTCTTAAGGGGACGATTGGTACTCTGTTTTGGGCAGGGACTGGAGCTGTCATCGTGGGTTTCACTTTGCATTTGAGGACTGGAGTTGGGGTCGAACTTAGGCATCTTTTGGGTTCTGTTTTGGACTGATTTTTGGGTCAGGTTATGAAGTAGGGTGAAGGGTGGCTATGGGTAGTCGGGTGGTGGTCGTGTCGGACTCTTTGTGGCTTGCTTTTAGGCGAGTCGATGGCCTGGCGATGGCCTGGTGTAGCTTAGCGAGGGCTTTGGCCATGGCCTAGGCAATGGCCTAGCTAAGTCACGAGTTTGAGGCCATATGTAGTTGGTGGTTAGGCCGAGTTTGAGGTTGTCATAATAACTTTTGAACCGTGTCTATAAATTGTTTTGACGCTAATTTGGTTTATTTAAAATATAATTAAATTAATTTCCGTCTCATATTTTATATAAAGATAATTCGTTAATATCGTCCTTTCACATAATTATTTTAGGTGGCTCATATGTGGTTGAAGATGAAGAGTAATTTTGGGTTTTAGAAGCTTTCTCAAATTATTACTTGTCTCTTTGCTAGCGTAAGGTAACTATTCCGAGTTACTCGACGAATTAATGTCACATTAGTAGTTAATGTTGTGCCTGTTGTTTGTTAAGTGTTTAGGTGATTGATAATGTGTTACTTTCGTTTTTCACATGATAGAAATTAGAAATAGCATGAGAATTATATTGTGATGAATTTTATGATTTGGGCCAATGTAGGCAAAGACTCTGAGCTGGGCCAGATTGACCGAACGAGTTTGGTCAAACTAGGTTTAAACCGGTCAGCCTCGATTTGACCGATGACCCGTCGCGGGACTCGGGTCGAGGGTTTGTCTTTGAGGTAAGATTGGTTGTTATTGGAGGTTTTATGTTATGCCTTGATATTTGTAATTATCATTTCACATGTTGGTTGTTGGATGCTTTGGATGCCTTATGCTTGAGTCTTGTTTGCCTTTAGCCATTGTAGTTTATTCTCATGGACTATGATATTGATGGTTAGCTATAATTTGGTTATTGATGACATTGAGGATATGGTTGGATTGTCTGCTGAATAGACATTTATATAGCCTTTCACATGATAGAATGTTAGCATTTATGTTGGTAAGTTGGACTCTTTGCCCCTCTTATGGTTAATTGGGTATCCTACTTGTCTTGTGTGGTGTGGGCTAAAGTATTCAAGTCTGGGACTAGTCTGGGACTAGGTCCTAGGTGAGTATTTCGACCTTCATCATAGATAGGTCATTATAGTCTTTGACGAGTGTATGTTCACTGCTTAATAGCCTCTGTGTTCCTGACTTGGTGGGTTTATATCCAAGTTGGGGCATGACCTTTCTGCCTATTTTGTGAGGAGATGGTCAGCTTAAATAATAACCAACCCTTTGGTGGACTCCTTAGGGTACTCACATGGTTTTATAAAATTGTGGGTCTTGGGTGCGGTGGTGTGTATCCGCATGTCTAGGTCTGCGCAGATTTAGTACTAGGGTTGTGTTGTGTCTTGGCCATGTTTTGATAGAACCTCTGAGCCAAGATACCGGTTCGATTACCTTCCCTACCTTGTGGTATAGACTCGAGTTACAGAGTGACTATTGACGGTGCTAAGAACTTATGCCTGTCTTTGATATATTGTCCTTTCTTGTTTGATGATTCTATGAATCATAGAAGGTGAGATGCAAGCCGGCTATGGTTGATAGAGTTTGGATTCCCGTGTGTTATTTGACTCACATGATAGTGTAGCTTGAGTCGGTCTAGTATTCACATGCTAGGACTATGTGGTGTTATATTGTTGTTCACATGATAAGCACGATTGTCTAGCATCTATAGGCTAAGGCATTGTGTGATTCGTATTCATATTCTTATGTTTACATGTTATATTAATTATGACATTTCGTGGCTGGGAGAACTCGGAGTTACTCCCCACTGACTGTGGCTTTCGTATTTGTATAAAATGCGAATGACAGGTAGGTGATGCATATATGGGGTACATGGACGAGCTAGCGAGCAAAGTAACCTTGGAACCTAGACTGGCTTTATTTTATTTTGACCCTTAAACACTTTTTATGTCACATACATTTTAGGGACATATGTCTCCCTCTTTACATTTGGTTGTATAACTTTGCTATTCGCGACTTTAGCAATGGTTATGTTGCGAAACTTCTATTTAGACCTTGTATGTTTTGACACCTTCCAATTTGGATATCTTTATAACAGGTTCAGGTTTTAAAATTACAGGTTTTTACCCAATTGAACCTATTACAAACCATATGACCGAAATTAAGGGTGATGTTAGGAAAATATAATATTGATTAAGTAAGTGGTGAACATAATCATTTGCCTAAACCTAGCCATGCAAACCTAGTGATTATTGTGAAGAACACTTTGATCATGCATTGGGCATAAAAACCTCCCCCTTCTACCCGGTTTTTTAGAGGAGAAAAACCATGGATTTTTCTTCTAATTTTACCTAATATACACTATGAAAAGTTTAGTGCATTATTCATTCACGCACCATCTAAAAATAAGAAGTTTTAGAAAGATAAAATCTTCCTTCTCCTCCCTCTCTCTTAACCGGTTTTATTGAGAGACCAAATAATATTTTGGGTCAATTTTTATACAAAAATTAGTATTATTCTAGTAATAATATTATTAATTTTATTAAGTTGTTTTCTTGGGTATAAAACCTTGGGAGAGATTCTCTTCTTGAATCATTGTTCATCCATTAAGGAGAGCTCAAGAACAAGAGAGTAGGGGAACTCTCTTGTGCCCATATAAACCGAAATCCTCAATGTAAGAATGAAGATTTCTTCCTTTTTACTTATAGTTTGCATGCATAAGATCATCTTTTAATTTTATGACTAAATTAAAATTATAACATTATGAATATGTTGTGTTTAGAGATATAGATTTCCAACAAGCGGTATCATGAGCCTTGGTTGTTTGCATGCAAATCGATAGTTTTTCCGAGTTATACGATTAACATATAAAACTTGTTAAATTTGTGTTATTATGATATACCACGAAAATAATTATGCATGTTAAAGTTTCTGATCCTAAAATGTTTTTAGGATATTTTGGTTAATTTATGGATTTTTATTGTTCATCTTATATAATAATGGCATTAAAAATATGATTTTATGATTAAAATGTCATTTTCGGACTAAAATTAGCTCGAAATATGGATTCTTCACGATAAAAATCCAATTTAAATGAAAAATAGGGTAATATGAGATAAATGTCGAATCTGGTCATAGAAATTTAGTATGTTGTCACATGCAATTTTACAAGATGTGTGTAAAATAATAGGCTATATTGAAGTTTTTTTGCATGATTTATGAATTTTTGATGAAAAATAGCATAAATAGTGACTTAATTAGTGAATAATTGCTAAAACATACTCCATGACTAAGGAAAAACGTCACATGTTGCATTTTATTATCTTTTTCAGATCTAAAATTGAAAAGTTGGTGAATATAATTTTTTCTCATGTTTTTATGATTTTTATTGATAAATCCGATAAACCGCAACATAGTTTTTCCTTTAATTTTACGAAATTGTAACCTAAGTTTTTGGACATTATGAGTGTCATGGTATTTTTCCAGAATGTTCATAAGTTTAAATTTCAAAATTTTGAATTTATTTGAAATTTTGTGATTTATTTGAAGTTTATAGGATTTTTATTGTAATTTTGGGTCCATTAATGAACAATTTTAAGAAATATGAGTTAATTATAGTCAAATAGTTAGTGAAGACTAATTTTGAGTCCTAAGAGGTTAGGTAATTAACTTGTGCATAAATATGAATTTATGTAATTTTTGTGATTATAAAACGTTGAATCACGCAAATCCGTAAAAACCGTGTAATATACGATATTGGCTCCTTAAAGGCGATATAAAATTGGGCATGTTCATACATATTATAATGCTGCATTTTATTTATGATTGTCATAATCTTACTTTATGTAATTTTTGAATTATGTAATTTTTACTTAGTATGGCCTTAGTTTTTAATTGGTATTACCCGAAATGTATGGGAATATCGATTCGGTTGTAATTTATTGTGATCTCGTATCACCGTTTTGTAATTTAATATATTTCTTTTATTTTATTTTAATTACAAATGTATAATAGGAAATTATGTAATTTGTTATGTAATTTATTTATTCCGGAGTTCCTTGAAGACGATGTCACTCAAGAAGGCGGTACATAAAGACGGTGTTACCTCGAGATGCGTGCCTCAACCAAAGTTCAAGGGACCAATGGAGTTGGTTTCCGAATATGTAATAGTTAATTAGATTTTCTACTTTAGGAAGGCCATACTAGGATTTATTTTATGCTTTGCATTTTATTTATATGTTGCATGCATCGCTAAATCGTCATAACTAAAACATGCATTGTCATTTATCGAGTTTATCGACCGTGTCAATTACAATTATCGTAGTTCACCACTTTAGTTCACTTAAAACGTGATAGATAATAAATTGACATGACCTCTCGCTAAAATAATCAATTGAGAATTAGCCTTACCAAATAGTAGAAACCATGAAAACCTATTTCGCGAGGGAGTGCACTCGGCTACCCCGGGGTACAAACCTTGTTATGTAGGGGAAGTGGGTGATAAATGTCTATCCACCGACTTCATGTTGATGAGGGTTTCATCGGCTACCCCATGCCCACATTAATATGGGTTTTGGATCATGGACACATTTATTCGAAATTTGGATTGAACTCAACAAAAGTTTTTGATAAGGGTTTCATCGGCTACCCCGTGCCCTTGTCGGATGTGTTTTGGGCTATAGATAAATATTAGAGTAATTTTATCGACCGAGAGTTCTAAAAGTAGAATCGATTAAAAGTTAGTCCACCGAGTTATATTGATAAGGGTTTCATCGGCTACCCCGTGCCCAAGTTAATATGAATTTGGATCTCGGAATCATTTATCTAGTTGGGTAGAGGTCACTAGAAAAATGCAATAAAAACTTGTTTAAATTAAATTTTTACGAGTATTATTATTTCAAAACGACATTTGTTTTACTCCTATTTTGTTTTGTAGACCGCTCTTATTTCTCATAACAAATGGCTACTCCAAATCCAAACGCCACACCTCTCGCTAATACTCCATGGCTCCGATCCTTCATGGATCGTTGTAAACTTGAAAAGAATGGGTCAAATTTCTCCGATTGGGATGCCCAACTCAAATTAGCCGCCCAAGGTGACGACAAGCTTCGTTACCTCACCGAGGCCTCTCCACCCGAACCTAATACTAGGTCGACCGCCGCCACTAGGGAAGCATATGAGGCTTACCATAAGGAGTCCGCCGCAATGAAAAACGTGTTGATCTTTGCGATGGAGGCGGATCTCCAAAGGAGAGCCTTTAAGATGGGCACCGCTAATGAAATCTACTCTAAGCTTGTGACAATGTTTTCACAAACTCCGCGGATCGTCCAATATGAGGCGGCCGCGACATTCTTTGATCTCGACTTCAAAGAGGGCCAAAAGGTTAGCCCTCATGTGCTCAAATTAATGGAGCTAGTCGAGACCTTGAAGATTCAAAAGGTTGAAATCCCCAAAGAACTCATTGTAGATAGGATTCTACACTCCTTATCCAAAGTCAAGGCATATGTTCAATTCCGGGTGAATTTTAACATGCAAGACAAGGAGTGTCTCTTGAAGAATTGCACAAGTTACTTGTGCAAGCCGAAAGAGACATGGGGTTAAATGTCAACCCACCTAAGGATGTGCTTAACATTAGCACCAAAAGCAAGGGGAAGTTCAAGAAGAATGGGAAGAAGGGTAAGAAGCAAGCTCCCACTTTCACCAAAGCTAAGACTTATGAAGCTAGCACTTCCAAAATCAAGAAGGGTCCTCTTGATAAATGCCATTATTGTAATGGTGTTGGACATTGGAAAAGAAATTGTTCCAAATACCTTGGTGATATTAAGGCTGGAAAGATCACTCCAGTAGGTAAATGACTGTCCTTTCTTTTATGTTTCTAATTCAACTATGGTATTGTGATACAAAGTTGTGATAATGTATCCCCTTTTTATTGTAAATAGGGCCTCCGCCAAGCAAGGACAAGGGAAAAGAAAAGCAATATTGAGAAACCATCGAGAAGCTAGGAATAGCTTCCATGAAGCTTCGCTTTTTATTGTCTTATTTTAATTATGTTTCGGATTTTAGAACCTTTTGATTTCCGTGTTCGACATGGAAATGTATTTTGGATATTGGTTGTATTTTGGATAATGGTGGCTTGGTTTGCAACCCAAGTCACCCGTTTTATCATTTTATCCTTGTTCTAAAATTCGTCTTTATCTGCTTGCTCTTAGAAACATATGATCATTCACTTAAAGTGATCTAATAGACAACTATAATGATGCGATTCATTATATGTCCACAAGCTTAGGGCTTGTGTATGATCATTTACAAAGTAATATTGAGTTAATGAACTCTCTTAAAGGAAAGTTAATCACCAAGTACACTTACAAAATCTAAAACAATTAGTCAACCTATGAGATAGTCCTCCTTATACTTCAGAAATCATTATTTGTGTCTCATATGCTATCTTTGAATCTCTAGTGTATTTATTCTAAAGATAGAGTGGGAGAAAAATGAGGACACAACACCAAAAGAAATTTGTGTATTTGTGTAAATGAGATCTACGCAAGGGAGAATGATTTGAATAAAGGTATACCTATTTATATAGTATGCCCAATAGATGAGATCTATGGTCTCGAATAGATCTACATGACAAAAGAGACCAAGTGAAGTAATCAAAAGATTTTTCTCAAGATAACTACACGAGGAGACCAAAAGAAAGTTTTGGAAGAAAATGACTAATGTAAAGTCTTAACAAGAGTTTTGACTAGTTTATGATAAATTTTGACCAATAGTTTCAACATTGATATTTACTTAAGAGCCTAAATGAATCAAAGTTACATCCTAGAAAATAAATGAGATTTATGACTAGAAGTTGCAAAGATTGATATACCGATATCTTCAATAGCTAAGTTTTAACCATGCTAATGTCATTACTTAACCTCATTATGAAAATAAATTGGTTAAACCTCCTTCCGAAAAGGGTATTTTGAAGGACGTGTATTAGATATTATTCATATTTAAATAATGACATTACCACGAATCATTATAAAATGAATGAGTTGGAGATTAAGATCTCTTTCCATAAGGTCGAGATTGAAACCTTTTCAAAATAGGTATTTTGAAAGGATATGATGGGAACATATATGGTTTCATCTTAATAACTTTGCGAAGCAACATATATTCCAATTCTTGGAATATTTCGATTGAGTAGTCAAATTCGAAACATGTGGAATTAAGTGGGAGTTTGGAAATTATCATGTGAAGACATGGAATTTAGTGGGAGCAATCATCTTGTAAAAATTTACAACTCACTACTCATTGAGAATGACGAGCTAGTACTTTCTTTCACAAAGAAGTATTTGAGTTTTCAATTCTGGATGAAAATAGACTATGATGAATCCAATTACATCATGAGATGTTGGATAGGTATTGAGACATACACATCGAATCAACGAGAAACGTAGGTTATTCATGTAAATGAAAAGGGAATTGCCATTAGCAGTCATGGTCGTTCCTTGAACCTAAGAATAGTTGATGACATGATTAAAGGTTACTAATGTTTCCGCCATTAGAATAATCATGCACATGTCCAAAATAAATCATATGCATAAGAGCATGATGGATCATTGGGAAGCCATAGAAGAAACGTCATGAATTCTGGAGGAGAATCCGATGAGCGATTTCAGTGTTTGACAGAAGACTCTGTTGTGTGTCAAGAGGTTGCACATATTGCAGTGCGAACACATGTAAGGATTTATGAAAATCCTAAGCTTTTCAAGCTAAAAGGAGAAATAAGAAGTTCGGAAAGATACTTTGTTGAATAAGAAATTACTCAAAACTAATCTTTCCTAATATGCTAGGACTTGTGAGAAGTGCTAGGCTAATCATCTTGACAATTGTTGCAAGATTCTACAAAACATATACCTAGTGCATTGTGTGTGGGTGGACTACTTGATCAGTACAAGTTATATCATTCACCACAAATTCGTTTGTTATGTGATAATCGACAAAGAAGTTCTTTCAAGAAAAAGAGCCGAAACCGAGGTTGTGAACCTAGATGTGTACTTGGTAAGGTTCATGCTATGATAGATAACATGAACGTAAAGGAAAATGCGATAAAAAGAAGTTTGAACACATGGATACATAATATGTTAAACTTCTATTGCAATTAACAAGTGTTTACACACTTACGATATGCATCACAAGGTTGTAATATGGTATTGACTACCCGAGTGTGATGTCGACATTTGTCGTTTGAGTTATTATTAACTCACCTTATACTTTGTTACATCCAAACGGGTTGTAGAGACAATTGAACCCCGTTAAAGTGAACACGGATTAGCATTGTATTCGCCCATAGTTACTTACATGAGGTGACGTCTCGAAGTGACTAGAATGTGATGCGATTGATGGAAAGTTCAAGTGCCATAGAGTCATATGAGAATGACTAGTCGATCACATAGGTAGACTGTTAGGAACACCTTGTCGGGCCTTATGACCGCTTATAGAGTTCTGGCAAATTTATATAGGCTGGTCGTGGCGAGAGCTACTATAGTATTCTAATGAGTCGATTCTTTTGACTAAAGACTATTCGCCTAAGATGGCACAGTTTCAGATTAACTTTGATTTGTGGTACTACGACCTTCGTAAATGGGGTCAAATGGGCATATTTTGGGTTATGATGGATGTGGCTAGTCGAAGGGAATGAGTGCGATAGGAATTGTCCACCCCTAGTCAGGGTTATAACAATATCTCAGGCCACTCGAGGAGTAATGAACTGGAAATGCGTGGCCACGCTCGGAATGTATCCATGGTGGATAAATCCGGTCAATCAGTTATTCTCCAGATCAAGGAAACCACTCTCGATATGATCACTTGCAAGTACGACCTGAAAGACACCTTACATTGAGTGGGAGATAGTAATGGGACAAGAGAATTGGTGACGCACACTTGTCGAGGACAAGTGGGAGATTGTTGGAATATGTGTCCTCTGACAATAATGCGATCACAACTGTTGATCATGATGATCACATGTTTAAATCTCATTTTAAAGAATACAATTGGGAAGTAATATTTTATTGTCAACTGGTCCACACATATCGATAATGATTGGCTGACTAGAGTTTGACATTACTGTCGTGAGACGGTGGTGACCAGTTGATCCCCTTAGGTCATACCTATAGGGTAACACTCTTAATTGATCATTTAATTGATCGTATGACGATACGGGTCAATTAAATTACTTAAAATTGACGGACGATTTTGGAAGTAATATTTACGTGTCTTATTGAAATTTGATTAAATAAGATACGGTCTAAGTAATCGAATTGTTTTATTACTTAGATGAAATTATTGTTTAAGGAAACAATTGCATTTGAATGAATAAATTATTATAAATACAAGATGTTGTGATTTATAATTGGTAAAATATTTTGGTACAAGTAATTATGAATTACTAAGTCGATTTTTGTATATGACGTATTTTTATTAATACGTTGATTTTTAATATGTTAAAAATACATAACAATTTTATGTGACATGTGACATGTGACATATGACAAATTGACAAATTGACAAAGATAAACCATATGACCGAAATTAAGGGTGATGTTAGGAAAATATAATGTTGATTAAGTAAGTGGTGAACATAATCATTTGCCTAAACCTAGCCATGCGAACCTATTGGTTATTGTGAAGAGCACTTTGATCATGCATTGGGCATAAAAACCTCCCCCTTCTACCCGGTTTTTGAGAGGAGAAAAACCATGGGTTTTTCTTCTAATTTTACCTAATATACACTATGAAAAGTTTAGTGCATTATTCATTCACACACTATCTAAAAATAAGAAGTTTTAGAAAGATAAAATCTTCATTCTCCTCCCTCTCTCTTAACCGGTTTTATTGAGAGACCAAATAATATTTTGGGTCAATTTTTATACAAAAATTAGTATTATTCTAGTAATAATAATATTAATTTTATTAAGTTGTTATCTTGGGTATAAAACCTTGGGAGGGATTCTCTTCTTGAATCCTTGTTCATCCATTAAGGAGAGCTCAAGAACAAGAGAGTAGGAGAACTCTCTTGTGCCCATATAAACCGAAATCCTCAATGTAAGAATGAAGATTTCTTCCTTTTTACTTATAGTTTGCATGCATAAGATCATCTTTTAATTTTATGACTAAATTAAAATTATAACATTATGAATATGTTGTGTTTAGAGATATAGATTTCCAACAGGAGTCACTTTCGGGAGTGGCTTCACACCCTAGTTCGCCCTCCGTGGAACCCGTCACGGGAGGGGATGTGCACATTAAGGGACAAGGATTGATAGTTGCTCGTTGATGAGCTGGACTTGGTGGGGATGGGTTGCGGTCCTCCACCGGCATAGTGGATTACCTGTTGCGATGGGTAATCCGGCAGGTCTACACACTTCGGTGTGTAGCCAGTTACTGTGGAGGATGATCAGCCGGTTAAATTACTTGTTTGTCTTATCTTGATTGAACGGTACAGACCCCGTCGTTGTTGTTTTATAAAACCCGCGGTAATCCATTCGGGGATGGTGAGCAGAATGTGACAGGTAATGCAGATGTTTAGCTATGAGACAGTCATGGGGAGTCATCACTCGAGTCTAGCTTCCGCCGTCAAGAGACTTAGCTTGCATTCGTTGTAGTTGTTAGACCTTTCACAGTTATACTTTGGTTTGGTGTTGGAAACATGTAATCACTAACTCTTTATACTTTAATAAAGGTTGTTTGGAATTGGTAACTTTTATATACTAACCTCGGGAAACCGAGATGGTAATAGCCTTTCATGCTAGGGTAGTCCTTGGTAAGGTACCTTGGTATGAGGGGGTGTTACATAACTAATGCAGCTAGGGAAGTATGGGTCGAATCCACAGGAAGGCTATGTTGCTGTCTACTTGCTAATCTAAGTCTGTTGGTGTCACGAATAGGGGTTTTGATTATTTTGGTTCTAAACTATGAAGATATAAGGGAGGAGAGCAGAGAGGGAACAAGAACTAAACTTTAAGGAAATTGACAAATAGAGAGAAATAGCTAGGACAGTCGGTTCACCATTGTTTTCTAGGAGTCCAATCTAAGGTCATAAGTCAGCATAAACTTGGTCTGCAGGGTAATAAAAAGGTCCTTTCGGTCCGTTATTCGCCCTAAAACATTACTAACTTAGCTTTCACCCTCATTAGAATGCCCTAATGTTCATTGCAAGTTTTACCCCTTCTAATCTTTCGATCTAGGTCAAGATGTACCAAATCAATTAGCTAAATGCGTCGACTCAAGCAACTAATCACTATTAAATGCAATGATTAACAACACAGACCCAATTAGTACAAAGTCCTAATCACCTATTCATAATCTCCCTAATTACCATGGCTCTCCTATGTCCTACTATAGAAGATTAGCTATGCATAATTATTAAAGAATCAATAACTACAAATGAAACAAATAAATAGAACATGGTGATAAATTACTAAGCAAAACAAAAGAAAGAACGAAATAGAAAAGAGATGAATAGAACAAGAAAAATAAATGCAATAATAACTAATCAAATTAAAGATTAGAAATACCAATACAAAGAGAGTTCCAAACAATGGAGAATTTAAGTTTTTTTAGGAGTAAAAGTGCTAAGAAAAGAGATAGCACTGTCATCATTCCCCTCCCTCTTATTTATTCTAAGATACCAAAATAAAATATCCGAGAAATAACTAAAAGATTGCGTAATTGTCAAAAGCTCTCTATCGAGTAGAATCAAACCACTCGATCGAGTAAAATAGGTAGCCAACATCTCGATCGAGGGAAATAAGTGATCGATCGAGGAACTCAAAATACACCCACCTCGATCGAGTAAAATAATTACTCGATCGAGATCTTCCAGCATCCAAGGGTACTCGATCGACTGGTTTAGGCAACCAATTTGGTCGCTCGAGAACAGTAGCACTGTATCAGTGTAGATGCACTCAAAACATCTTCCGAAACCACTTCACGCATCTTTAGGTAACAATTTCCAGGCTCTGATTCTTCCTAATCCAAAATGCATGCAAATGGGATAGGTTCAGGCTTGATTATGCTCCTCTCCAGCTCATTCCTGCAATTAATACAAGAAAGACCAAAGTAGACTATTCGGGGGCATTTGTAGCTAGTCGCCACATAAATAGCACAAAGTTGCGTGCAAATATAGGGTAAAAACCATATATAAAATGCACGCATCATCCCTAAAATGGCATAAAACCACCCTCAAGCCTTTTATGTCCATTTCAGCCCATTTTAGGATATTACGTCATAAAACCGTTAACTAATAAATAGAAAACCACTTTCAGACTTATTCGTCACCTGATCCATTTCATTACCATATTTCATAACATTTTAATATAGTTCCATATTAGAATTATGTCCAATTTAAAGTTGAACCAAGCAATTAAGTACGTACGAGTTAGCGAACCCGTGTCTAAGTATGCGTTATGTGGTAAGAGTTGACAACTACTAATACATAGTAATAAGAACAAAAACCTTATCTTTAGTTTTAGTTATGAGTTAGCAACAACTAATGAAAATAAAGGGAATGAGTTGGATATAGAGAAGGTGAAAAACAATGCTTAGTGTTGTGGGTGCAAACACGAGAAAAGCTCGGTAAAATCAGAGAAATAAGAATTGTACGTATTTTCCTATTATGATCATAATCCTTGATGATTAAGGAGTGTTGACACATACAAAGACATACAACCAATAACCTCTTATAAATAGAGGGAATCCAGACTAACACAGAGGGGAGTGGGGACCGAAATAATTCCAAGAGAACGAAGCTTACAAAAATACCGTATACACATAAGAGGTCAACTCCACATATCCATACTCCAATATACCGTCTCAAATATTCTGTCCCAGTTTCAAATCAAACCATACAAATAAATCATCCCGGTTCCATATAAGCGTATAAGAGCCGTTAATTTACGACAAAGTCGAAATTCATTAATAGTCAACATCCAGATAGGCCCGAGGGTATCAACATTGAATAAGTTTTCTTTACTCTCTTTATTTCATTCTTTTATTTATTTACTTTATTTATCGTATAATTTTTATATAATCTAACTAGTTAACTTGCCTTGAATATAATTATATCGTCTTGTATATAAAATTGTATAACTAACATTTTTATTGTCAACTTTTGTCAAATATATAATATTATAAATAAATAGTAGAGGCCGTCAGTTTGATGGGCGGTCCGGGTGCCTAACACCTTCCCTGACCGTACCTTTAACCCCTATATCTGCAATCTTTGTTTCAGACCGGAGTGATGGATCATTCCCCATACCAGGGATCAAAAGGGGTATTTTCCGTTAAAATTATTTTTGTATGTTTTTGTATAAAACCTACTAACGACTCTTATTTTAAAAAGGAGATTTTTTCAGGGATCTCACAGATTCCTGCTGGATGAATGAAAAACATGAAGAATAAAAAAGAGAATGCGGATCAATACTCGTTTAATAATATCGTTTTTTGAGTGAGTCATGAATTTGCCGTTATGAGTAAAAATATATTGCAAAATCAAAGTCAAATATTACTTACCTAATTAATTAATCTAGCGTTGTAATACCCCGTATTTTATTTGAGCGAGA
Organism: Silene latifolia; assembly: GCF_048544455.1. NCBI lineage: Eukaryota > Viridiplantae > Streptophyta > Magnoliopsida > Caryophyllales > Caryophyllaceae > Silene > Silene latifolia. Next base: position 48,729,908 of record NC_133536.1, read on the forward strand.
TATTATTATTTAGTAGTATCGTAAAAGTAATTAATTGATTCATATTGTAAGACGAGTCGGGTTATAGTTTTAGGTGGCATTTTTGGGTCAAGAGGTCATAACCCAATTACCCATTTACCAAATGTTATAACCCATTTACCCATTTACCATATAACCTAATTTTAACCTAAGATTAACCTAATCACTACCCTAATCCTTCCCTCATTTCCGCCTCCCTCTTCCCTCACGCCTCCCTCCTTTCCTCAACTGAGATCTCAACCATTCACGCATAAAGAGAGAGAGAGGGTAGCCATGGTTGTTGACGGCATAGCAAGGAGCAGCTAGGAGTGTTTGGCGGCGTTCTTAGGCGGCCCTAGGTGGCGGTAGTGGCGGCGAAAAGGTAAGAACAAACCCCCTTTTCTCTGTTTTTGTGTTTACGTCGGGGTTTAATGTTGTTTCGTGACTAAGGAAGTTGTTCCTGGTGGTTGTGGATGGAGTATACGGGTAGTGTGGTGTGAGATGAGTGTCGTGGTGGTTGTTGGGGTGGTTGTAAGTGGTGGTAGTGACAGAGAGAGGCGACGGCGATAAGGGGTAACAAACGGGTTTAAAATGCGGGTTTCAGGCGAGTTAGAGAGGCTGGGTTGGGGTGGCTCCACCGTGGACTAGGGGGAGGTCGAAACGGTGGTTTCACCATGTCTTGGTTCGTGGGTTTGACGGCGAGTGGGGCTGTGGTGGTTGACGAGGTTATGGGTGTAGAGTGCGGTGGTGGTAAAGGAGAGAACATGGTCATTTTTGGGGAGGCACGACAGTGAACCGGCGGATTGCCAGCCCTGGTTCGACTCGCCGGCGGCGATCGACCAGGCTGGTGGTGGTCGTGGGTGGTGAGGTCGAGTGGGTGTTGGGTCGGGGTGGTTGTCGCGGTGGTGAGGTGGCTTGTGGTGGTGTGTGTGCGCGTGTGAAGGGTGCGGCTGTTTTGGTTTTTAAACGGTTTTTTTCATCATTTAATCGTTATATTTCGTATCGGGTCGTATTCTAAATTAATTAACTTAATTCCCGAGTTAAGTAAATAATTAAAGACGGGTTGTTTGAATTGTTTGTGCGACTCGGGTTTTTCCTTAAATCATTTAATTCATTAAAATGGTTATTTAATTTAATTCCGAGTCATCTAAATTAGTTATTTAATTTGACTCCCGAGTTATTTAAAATGTTCAGAGACGGTTTTGAGTCGAGACTGATTAAAAGAGAAAAGTTACTATATCGGGAAGTTTCTATTTTAAGAAATTCTATTTTTAGTAACTTCTATTTTGGGAACGGGAATAGTTAAGTAATTGGTTATCATTTCATTATCTTTCGTAGGGCGAATTATTGTGGATTATCACCGAGCTTCCGACCTTTTGACTGCAGTTCTGAGGTAGGGAAATACACTTGACTTACCGGTGTTGTTAAATTGTGTTGAGTTGTTGTGTTACATGTGACCGAGCCGTGATCGATGATTTGTGCGTGGTTGTAATTTATGTTATGATTCATACACTGGAGTGTGGTTGACTGAACTGTTCGTGTTGATTATGTTATTTCGTTATTTTGATAGCTGGCATGATTTCATTCATTGATATACATATCATGTTGCATTGATTACTGTTGAGCATTGCATATGCATTGGAGTTGGAGGATGGTGTGGTGGTGACGATGATGAGATATGATGTGATGTTGTGATAAGGCCCAGGCTGGTTCTGCAGGACTTGCCCTGGTGTCCTCCGCTAACGAAGGCGGATCGACTACGGTCGATATATATAGTCTACCGGGATCGGTATGGTGGGGCGTCTTGGGGTTGTGTGTGATGAGTTGAGATGGAGATGGAGGTGACGGAGTATCATGCATATCATATTTTCTTGTTTTATTGTTTTCCCTACTCAACCTCGTGGTTGACCACTGTGTATTCGTGAACACCGTGATGAACCGTTTTATGGGAGCGGACTTGACAGGTTTATGAGATAGGACGGGAGCTGGATGGGCGTGAGACATGGATCGGATGACCTAGTGGCTAGTTCATCATCTAGAAGACTTCACCTTTATTTACGTCGCTTCTTGTAATTTAATTTAGAAGGAGAATGTGTAATAGTTAAGTTAAAATGTTAAATAAATTGCCTTGGAGTTTAACTTGTTATTCACTACCTCGGGAAACCGAGATGGTAACAGTTCGGTTTATTAGGGAATGTCTTGCCAAAGGCTCCTTCATAAACCGGGGTGTTACAAAGTGGTATCAGAGCGAACGATCCTCAGGCCTAAACCAATGAACCCAATGAACGTAGGATGTGTCTAAATAAAATGAACCCCAGGAATAAACTGCTAGGAGCTCACGGTGCGGTTAAGAAGGCGCCCTTAATGCGTGCTCTTTTGCCCTCTCGGTTTTGAACCAGGCAACCCAAGAGAAAACGAGTGAATGGGGTAGTTAGAAGGAAAACCTTGGATATAAGCGAGTTGGTGTATACCTTGAGACCTAGTCTTTGAAATTATGACATTTATCCGGATGGATAATCAATGAAGCGTTGGATTGTGGTAATCGTGAGCATGAGAATAATTGCGAATTTATGATATTTATCTGGATGGATGTGAATGACGTGTTGATAGTGCTATTATGTCTGGTAAAATGTGGTTATGTGATCCCAAAGCCATGCTAGAATAGTATCGTGATAGTAATGAGAGACACCATTGAATTGCTTGTTTCTAGTCGTAGCAATCGTGATTAGATGTAAGGGGTAGGTCGGGAGGCGAAGGGACTTCTATGGGATAGATGTTTACGTAAATACAAAAGTGTGAGATTTAAGTTAGGATGAGTTAGTATCGACAGTATGGTTGTAAGAGCTTGGAACATGGAAAATGAATGATTTGGTGTTGAAATCCGTTTTGTTTGATTTGACTCTGTAATTGATCTTGCTGTCATTTCCTTCCTGTTAATTTTCTACGGATGAAAATTTTATGAGAAATAGCCTCGTGAGTTAGTGTTCTTTTGGCGTTGGTTTCATGCTTATAGGGTATACGGCTTAAGAGTAATAAATGTTTTAGTGGGCTGTGGTCGGGAAGTTCCTGTGCAGTGATGTTTTGACCAACGTTTTTGTAAAAATCCTCATTTAATTTGTGTAAATGAATTTTGCATAATTCCAACTCCATTGACTAGAGGTTTCGCACACGTTTTCAAATTGATAAGCCACGCAAATTCTTGATGTCTCTATATTAAATGGTAAGCTTTGCAAACTGACCCAAGTTTCGGACCAATTGCTGTCACATACTTGTTTGGACCAACTGAGTTGTAAAATTCTTTAGAAATTGAATTCTTGAACTTTCGACCTCCTTCTTTTTATCACGAACTATTAACTCTCGGTATGTTATGAAAAATAATGTAACTCAAGTTTTCGTTGGACGGCTGTTTATTCGTGATTTTGAAAGTTACAACGTGAATCATGACACCGTAAAATGTACGTTCTATGTTAAGTTTTCATACGATTGTTTGATTAATTAATGAGCCTTAGTAATGTGAAATTATAATGTTTTACATGATGATAGTAGCACGCATGTTCAGTAGTTATATATCTTAACAAGTGATACAATTAAAACTTAGTTGATAACATTGTTGGCATGATAGCATGAGTAAAATTGGATAGCTTAATTTGATTCTTAATCGAGGGTGAAATGTTTGTACGAGTCCAGTTGTTTGCATATTTTGTGGCATGTTGTAATACCTCTGTTGTTCATCATATTCGTATAGTGGTCGGGTATACATAACCATAAAACCATATTATCATATCTTGGTAAATTTGGTGGCGTTAAATGTCCTAATGTACTCGCATGAATATTTACTATAATGATGTTAAATATTTTACACAGAACGTAGTAATGGTTATGTCTAAATGTTCCCACATGTAGGATGTCATCTGAGTCCTAAGGTCCTTTATGTGAGTCTGTGTGCCTATAGTTATACTTATTACCTTCATTGTATTAAATTATTTCAGTCGAACCTAAAACCTATAACATGATAATAAACAGTGTTGTTATTCTTGTTATTGAATATGTTCGTTATTACAATGTCGTAAAGCACTAAAGTGATTCTTGCAAATGCATGGGTATGATGTAAAGGAAACTGTTTGATATAACACGACAATTGGCATATTATATTCTCGTGTCGTTACTATCAATTATATTAACATGAAGATTGTTATGATAACTATGTTGACAATTATAATAGGATAACCCTTTTGATGATTCACATGATATGCATTGGTTTAAATGATAGTCGTTATAGTTACATTTAATTGAGTCTACGGGTTGCCTAAGTATTTAAGTCGTGCAAATCAGTGAAGTTTCCAAGTTGCTAATCTTTTACTATAGCTAGAATTCTACAAAGTATACGATGGTGAATGTATGTTTAAACTATTTATGCGATATCGGTTGTTTTGCTTTGAAAATGAGTGGTACTAAGTTCTTTGGACACAATTGAACGATATGGTTGCTATGATGTCAAACACCTGTGTGATATGGAAGTAGTGTTGTGTTGGCATGGATCATATGTTGTTACTTTTATTAGCGAATATGTTTGAAATTTATATCAAACAAGTTGGCCAATTCGTGTTGGATGTCTGATGAGTAAAAAGGTTTTGATTACGCGTTATGTTTTCTATGGGTTCGAGGTGTTTAAGTAATGCTCATGTACCGCATATTTTAATACTCCTGGTGATTTATTAGTAGCGGATTGTTCAATTATTCGGAATTGGTAACAGTTTTGACTTGGGAGTGGAATTTGGTGGGGTCAATGTAGATTGTATCTTTGGTTTACGTGTATTCTTGCAGTTGATATTTCTAAAATGATTGTTCTCCGGTAGATAATGCGAATTGTGATGATCTTGAGTTGACCAAAACCCTGGTATTACAACAGATTACCCCGAAAACTTGTTATATATCTTTCTCACACTTAAACCTCGAGGATGAGTCCCTTGCCTTAACACCCTTGTGTCTAAATTCGTTAACCTTCCATTTTGTAGGATGGATCCCTACAATGTACACCCGCAAGACTGTTACATGTCACTTGATGCTGACTTTAATGAGCATTGTGAGAGACTTTGCACTTGCCATGGACATGTATGGCCATAATGGGCACCCCGAGTATTTAACTAATACTCGATTAAGAGCGTATACTCTTATCGATTCTATTCCCGACTCGGCGTACTAAAGGACAAAGAAACGTTTTTATATGAGAGAGTTGACCACCCATTGCATGAGGCTATTCCGTGACCCCACCATCGCGGCGGGGCCAAATACCCGCCCGAGCATACCTTTGACTTCATAGCGGGCGACCGAGACACGAATTTTACGCTAATGTACCTGATGCCGAAAGTACGACTGAACCACCCATGCCAGACTTCGGGGAAGAGGTGAACCAGAAAGGGAATGACATAGAAGTCACCAGAAACAGAGGAAGCGCGACCTAAGGACCGTTAGGTTAGGGCTAGTAACACCATGATCGGTCTGTTGTGAAACCGTGTAAACCTTTGGTTCCTTCTTGTTGTTCTTTTAGTTCGATGTTGTGTTTTAAGTCAAGCATGAACTAAGTAATAAGTGATACTTGTTGACAATCAGTTAATCTCAAAATAAAACCTTGTTTTCAACTTTAATGTTACTGCGCAATCTTGTGGTCATGTGTTCTTTTCTGATTACATGTTGTTGACAGTGTTTTGTTACATTGGAATATGAAAGTTGAGAAGAGGTTACGAGGACGTAACCATGTTTTTAGTTGGGTAGGATTGTAAAATCTTAAGGTTTATGTTCCACTTGTGTATAGATTGTGGTGCTGATCAAGTTGTAGACCGTAGTTTGTTCAAGCTGATGTTTCGCTGATGTTTCGTTGCGTGGTACCCATACAAATGAGTTCTCTATGTTGTGTAATTAAACTGCTGCTGTTATAGCGCTCCGATAGTTGCACGAGTTCATGAGTGGTAATAGATTTGCATGAAGTAAGTTCCGGGACGTAACTTTCTTTTTAGGAGGGTAGAATGTAACATATCGTTTCAACCGCTTAAGTTCATGAGATCTGGTACTAGGAAATCTGTTTTGGTAACCACGGTGGTACTTGGAGGTTTGGTAGATGAGCGAACTTCGGGACGAAGTTCATTTTAAGGGGGGAAGACTGTAATACCCCGTATTTTATTTGAGCGAGATATTATTATTTAGTAGTATCGTAAAAGTAATTAATTGATTCATATTGTAAGACGAGTCGGGTTATAGTTTTAGGTGGCATTTTTGGGTCAAGAGGTCATAACCCAATTACCCATTTACCAAATGTTATAACCCATTTACCCATTTACCATATAACCTAATTTTAACCTAAGATTAACCTAATCACTACCCTAATCCTTCCCTCATTTCCGCCTCCCTCTTCCCTCACGCCTCCCTCCTTTCCTCAACTGAGATCTCAACCATTCACGCATAAAGAGAGAGAGAGGGTAGCCATGGTTGTTGACGGCATAGCAAGGAGCAGCTAGGAGTGTTTGGCGGCGTTCTTAGGCGGCCCTAGGTGGCGGTAGTGGCGGCGAAAGGTAAGAACAAACCCCCTTTTCTCTGTTTTTGTGTTTTACGTCGGGGTTTAATGTTGTTTCGTGACTAAGGAAGTTGTTCCTGGTGGTTGTGGATGGAGTATACGGGTAGTGTGGTGTGAGATGAGTGTCGTGGTGGTTGTTGGGGTGGTTGTAAGTGGTGGTAGTGACAGAGAGAGGCGACGGCGATAAGGGGTAACAAACGGGTTTAAAATGCGGGTTTCAGGCGAGTTAGAGAGGCTGGGTTGGGGTGGCTCCACCGTGGACTAGGGGGAGGTCGAAACGGTGGTTTCACCATGTCTTGGTTCGTGGGTTTGACGGCGAGTGGGGCTGTGGTGGTTGACAGGGTTATGGGTGTAGAGTGCGGTGGTGGTAAAGGAGAGAACATGGCTGTTTGGGGAGGCACGACAGTGAACCGGCCAGATTGCCAGCCCTGGTTCGACTCGCCGGCGGCAGTCGACCAGGCTGGTGGTGGTCGTGGGTGGTGAGGTCAGAGTGGGTGTTGGGTCAGGTGGTTGTCGCGGTGGTGAGGTGGCTTGTGGTGGTGTGTGTGCGCGTGTGAAGGGGTGCGGCCTGTTTTGGTTTTTAAACGGTTTTTTTTCATCATTTAATCGTTATATTTCGTATCGGGTCGTATTCTAAATTAATTAACTTAATTCCCGAGTTAAGTAAATAATTAAAGACGGGTTGTTTGAATTGTTTGTGCGACTCGGGTTTTTCCTTAAATCATTTAATTCATTAAAATGGTTATTTAATTTAATTAAGTCATCTAAATTAGTTATTTAATTTGACTCCCGAGTTATTTAAAATGTTCAGAGACGGTTTTGAGTCGAGACTGATTAAAAGAGAAAAGTTACTATATCGGGAAGTTTCTATTTTAAGAAATTCTATTTTTAGTAACTTCTATTTTGGGAACGGGAATAGTTAAGTAATTGGTTATCATTTCATTATCTTTCAGAGGGCGAATTATTGTGGATTATCACCGAGCTTCCGACCTTTTGACTGCAGTTCTGAGGTAGGGAAATACACTTGACTTACCGGTGTTGTTAAATTGTGTTGAGTTGTTGTGTTACATGTGACCGAGCCGTGATCGATGATTTGTGCGTGGTTGTAATTTATGTTATGATTCATACACTGGAGTGTGGTTGACTGAACTGTTCGTGTTGATTATGTTATTTCGTTATTTTGATAGCTGGCATGATTTCATTCATTGATATACATATCATGTTGCATTGATTACTGTTGAGCATTGCATATGCATTGGAGTTGGAGGATGGTGTGGTGGTGACGATGATGAGATATGATGTGATGTTGTGATAAGGCCCAGTGGTTCTGCAGACTTGCCCTGGTGTCCTCCGCCGCGACGGGCGGATCGACTACGGTCGATATATATAGTCTACCGGGGATCGGTATGGTGGGCGTGCTTGGGTTGTGTGTGATGAGTTGAGATGGAGATGGAGGTGACGGAGTATCATGCATATCATATTTACTTGTTTATTGTTTTCCTACTCAACCTCGTGGTTGACCCCGTGTATTCGTGAACACCGTGATGAACCGTTTTATGGGAGCGGACTTGACAGGTTTATGAGATAGGACGGGAGCCGGGATGGGCGTGAGACATCGGATCGATGACCTAGTGGCTAGTTCATCATCTAGAAGACTTCACCTTTATTTACGTCAGTTCTTGTAATTTAATTTAGAAGGAGAATGTGTAATAGTTAAGTTAAAATGTTAAATAAATTGCCTTGGAGTTTAACTTGTTATTCACTACCTCGGGAAACCGAGATGGTAACAGTTCGGTTTATTAGGGAATGTCTTGCCAAAGGCTCCTTCATAAACCGGGGTGTTACAAGCGTGGAGTGATCCTCTTCTTTTCTTTTCTTTGTTTTCTGTTCGAAATGAGGTTGCAGGCTAAGAGCGAGTTGGCTGTCATGATTGAATTGAAAGAAAAGACGATGCATAACATAAGACTTAAGCACAACTATCTGAAGAGGTTGCATAATGCATTGAAGTTGGAGTTCCTTCTTTTCAAGAAGCCCATCAAGTCTGGTAGAAAGAATCTCACGATCACGCCTTGGACCTGGGTACTGTTCCTCCCTTTGTGTAATACTACGGTTTTATGAGTCTCTGGGTACTCTATTGAGTAGGCCTTACTCTGTCGAGTAAGGGTGTGTTGCGTTTTTAAATAGTTTCTGACCTGTTGGGTACTCGATCGAGTAACGTAGATACTCGATCGAGTAAGGGGGCACTCGATCGAGTACCATAGCTACTCGATCGAGTAGCCGGTTTACGGGGGGTGATTTCTCGGGTTTTGTTAATAATGCGATTAAGTGTATATATAATTATTTCCGTCATTGTTCTTTAAACACTTTACAAAACCTAATTTACTGTCAAAGAGAGAAAGCAAGTACGTTCATCATCTTAATCGCATTGTTAGCAAATCCCGGAGTTTGGAAGGTCGGTTTTCATCGTTTGTTATACCGTTGAGATCCTTGCGTCAAGGGTAAGATCTATGTACCCTTTTTGTTGTCTTTCCTTTAAGTTGGTTAAACCCTAATCTAGGGATTTGGGGGTTTTTGAGTAGTTTGTGATTTGGTAGCATTTGTATGTTGTATGATAGGAGGAGGTTTCGTAGAAGAAGCTTTTTGATACAAATTTGTAGAGACCGTCGATAGTTGTGCTTTCCGGGTAGGATTTTCTACTCGGTATTAGTCCCATAATGGGATGATTGTTGATGTGTTGTGGTTGATTGAATAATATAGTAATTGTATTGTGACATTTTGTTGATTGTGATTGTTTGTCTCTGGTTCTCGAGGCGTGTCCTCGGCTGAGTGGGGTCACTTGCGGGAGTGGCTTCACGCCCTAGTTTCGCCCTTCGTGGAACCCGCCACGGAAGGGGATGTGCACATTAATGGACGGGGTTATCGCTCATTATGAGGAGCGGGGATTTGGTGGGTACGGTGCGGTCCCCCATCGGCGGGGGCTGGTCCAGTGGACATCGGTGATTGAGATTGTTGGGATTGGTGTGGTTGTGTGTGTGTGACGGTTAAGGCATGTCTCTTTTTATCTTATTGTTGATATATTGAGTTGTGTGATTAGTACGACTCGGTTGTTGTTTTGTAAACTGCGATGATCCATTCGGGGATGGTGAGCGATAATGAAAGCGAGTTTGAGTTGAGTGCTCGGGATAGTGGGATGTGCCACCGTCTGACGATAGAAGTCTTCCGCTGTAGTCTTTTAGTTTTATGACATTTCGGTATTTCAAGAGAGACGGTTGGTTTTAAGAACTTGTACTCGTATTTTGGGATTTGGTTTCAGTTGTACTTTTCACTAAAGTTATATCATTTAAGTTGTTTCGTTATTGTCTTATAAATATCATGCCTCGGGTAACCGAGATGGTAGCATCCTTATACCTGAGTGGTCCTAGTAAGGCACTTGGAGTATGGGGGTGTTACAAATGGTATCAGAGCGACGATCCTGAAACCTGTAACCAATGAATCCAATGAATATAGGGAGTCAATTAAAATGAACCCGGGGTAAAGGTTGTAGGAGCTAATGCAAAGACTTGGGAGACGTCCTAAAGTCGCGAACTCGCCCTACAATTTTGAACCGGTCACCATGGGATATGAGTCGGGATCGCTATGTGTTTATCTTGTGAATTGTGTACCTATATGGTGATGTGTGGCATGAATCCGTGGATGTATGTATGTGGAGAATGGGGAATGTGTAGAAAAGATGGTGATAATGTGATTTCGTAAGTTATTGATTGAAAGCATGATAGTTGGTTTACAATGTTGATAGGCTTATCGCGTACCTATGCAAAAATAATTTCCCTAGACACAAGTTAATGTAGTAATAGGGGTCGAACACAAGGAAACGGGAATTACGTCGTGAATTGCTATGGGTGGATTTTTATCAAGGTCGATTACGTTTTGGGTTTGATTTGTTTGGTTTGTTGATTAATGAAAATTGCAATGTAAATAATATGATAAAAGATAGTCTAAAGGGGTCGGGTCACTCATGCAAAGGTAAACATATGAACATGATAAACTTGGTACTAATAATCTTGTCAATTATTTAGGCTTAAAGATACCCACCTTACGGCATTAGTATCAACCATAGACCGGGTCCTAGAAAAACTCTCGTCCATGACTAGGTCGTCCTACCATACATGCTTAGTCTAATTCAATTCCGTGCCTCTCGACTTAAGAACGAATAAACAAGTTTTAATCTACGACTACGGCCGATAATCAAAGATTAAGCGCAACAAAGCAAGCATGTGATGGAAGCAATTGATCAAAATTATTATAAACTTTATTTTATCATATTATATGTTTGATTTTGCATGGCTCCCCTAGCCTTTAGACTAGAGAATTTAGCTACTCATACTAAGATATAAAATGCAAACTAAATTGTAGAGAATATTAAACATGGTTATATGAATTATATTAATTGGGTGATATAACATATGAAAAGAACAAAGCTAAAGTAACAATTATAAAAACTATGTGATAACTAAGCAATGATGTAAATTGTAAACTTGTAATAAGAAATACCTTAATAAGGAAGACTTGTATGGAAGAACAAATAGCTAGAACCAAAAGATTGAATAACAAATGCTTGAAAAACTCTTGAAATACAAAGTGTTGAATGATTAACTAAGGAATGCTTAAACAACTTAAACTTGAAATGAAAACTAATGAGAGAAAACTTATAATGCTTGAGGCTTAATGCAGTAAACTTGGACGTAAAATCGGATGCCCAAAACCTAGGAATACCTCTCCTATTTATAGGAGAGGAAGGGAAAAACGTAAGAGCCAACGAGCATGCAACCCCGATCGGGGTTGGGCGGCCCCGATCGGGGTCATGTAATCCTCGGTATTTTGCCTTAACTCTCCTCTTAATTGCTAAGGTATCCAATGTTGGTGATTAAATGTGCGATTAATCACCCGGTTAATGTTCTAAATTCCTAGCATCCTAAGCTCTATTGGCATCCAATGCTTGCAACCTTGATATGGACCTTCATTTTGGGCTTGACTTTGCATTTGGCTTCATTTGTAATTCCTTACTTCAATCCACTAATCTTCATGCAAAACCCAAGAAATCTTCACACACTTAGTCCAATATTTGGCCTTGTTTAGCTTAGTGAACTTGGTGTACAAAATCATAGGAAAAAGCCTCTAAATGCTTAGATTCCTACAAAACCATAACAAACACAACAATACACCTAGAACACAAAATTAGCTCAAAAATATACTAATTAAAGTATGATAACCAATAGAAACCGAGCTAAAATTAGGGGTAAAAGTATATATAAAATGAACATATCAAATGTTGTTTTGAATTGTAGGAAAAGTATATGAGAATGATGAATGATGTGGTAGAAAAAAGGAAGTAGTTCATATGTGATAATATGTGATGAGTAATGATGTTGCAGGATGGATGATTCATAATGTGACATAATAATAACATGTGAATAGGAATGTTGTGTTGTATACGTATATTTTGTTTGCATAGAGTGGTATGATAAGTTTATGTACTTGTCCACGATTGTTCATGTGTATATGTTGTAAGAAGTGTGTAGCTGTAATGGATGAATTGGTTGGAAGAGATTAAGTAAGTAATTGCATAAGAATATGAAATTCATGTGTGGAGCATGTTTATGTGGGTAATGGATTTTATAATGTTGCAATGTTAGTAACATGTGAATAAGGGATTTTATGTCGTATATTATGTTATTGTGTACGTAAAGTTATAAAATAAAAGCAGGTGGGTAAATCGTGATTGACAAGTTAAATAATCTATGTGTATGATGAATGTTGTTGCTTGGCTTTTGAAAATAGTAACATATGATTAGGAATACTGGTGTTATGAGCTTTGTATTGGTTTTGTTTGCTTGGTTGTTGTTTAAGTTGTTTGGAAGTAAAAATCAAATAGTTATGTCGTCTGATTACAGCAAAGTTGTCTTTAAATTGTTATAACTTGAGATGCATAAATGATTTTGATATGATTCCAATTGGAGGTGATAGCTTGTCCTTTTACGATTCTAACGATAGGTCACACGCCCAAAACGACCAAGAAACGAGTGAGTTATGGCTGTTTTACGAAAACTGGACAGTGCTGAGAAATGTGTGGGTACTCGATCGAGTAGCCTTGGTACTCGATCGAGTAGGCGGCACTCGATCGAGTACGTTAGTTACTCGATCGAGTAGCCCTGGTGATTTATTTTACGTGCTTCTGACCTTCACCTACTTGATCGAGTAAGTCCCTTACTCGATCGAGTGGCCTGTACTCGATCTAGTGACCCCTGTTTTGGGTCATATGCTTACCCTTTTGACTTCGTTGCATATTATGTTTAATTCAAAGATGTTATTTTACTTCTTTATGCATTGTTTTACATGTATGTTGGTCTTGATACGTAAGTTACCCAATCTTATGGTGAAGTGAGTGGCACCTGTGGTGAGTAGGAGTTCGGTGGGAGGACATGAGTTATATGTGTTGTGATAGGTAGTGGAAAAAAAAAGGAAGATTGGTATGGTTTATTGAGACATAGAGCATGTTTTGTGAGATGAGGTGAGCGATATGTTTGTATGTTGAGTAATGTAAAAGTAAATGAATGTGGGCAAGGGATGATGTGAGTTTATGGAACGTGAGAATGAAAAGATTGAAATGAGGGACGCAAATGGTGGCAGCTTGAGATGTGTAAAGAATCATGAAGGGGGATGGTTAGGAGTCGTGTGGGTTAAGAATATACATAGTGAAAGTTCGTTTTAAAGGGGTTGAGAAGAGTGGTATATAGTGAACCTTGTGGAGACATGTCGCGAGGCGGACTTGTAGACAGTGAGTGAGTTTGGGGAGATTTGGTTTATTAAGAGGTGAAACCACTGTGGGATTTCCTTGGGCAATTAACGGTATGAAAGGAATTTTGATTTCTAGAGATGTACAAAGGAGATGCAATTGTCAAACAGTAAACGTTGATTCTATGGATGGAGTGGTGGTAAGGGTGATTAATGGCATAATAAGAGAATATTTATGGTAAGAAAGAGTGAGATGATATCGATATGAAATAATGAGATGTGAGTGTTGGAGCAATGAGAAAGTAACTGGAACACTAAAGAGTTAGGTAGAAGGGATAAGGAGTTGAATGTTTAATTGATTTTGTCGAGTGTAAAAGAAAAGAATGAGGGGAGTAAAACTAGGAAAATGTTGACCGGAGGTATGTGACATAAAAGTAAGGAATCATCGAGATGTATGATACTATCAAGAGTAAGTAAGTTAACGATTATACAGAAGTTTCAGGACAACATGATTAATCATGAGTTTCGAGGAATTAAGGGAGTAAGAAGTTGGTAGAATATCTGCATGATATGAGATTTTGGGTGGAGAGTTAGATGATGACACAATTAAGGATAGTATTGGGAAGAATGTTGAGGTAGTGTTGTTGATGGATTTGATGTTCGTTATTTGGGATGCTAACCACAGAGAGGAAAGAAATCATGATGTTTAGAGATGAGTGTAAGAGGTTTGATGCCCGGACAGTGGTAGTGTTATGGTTTGTGACTAGTGGTTAAGGGTGACGGTATATTGGAAAAGCAGCAAATCTAAAGAGGTTGATTTTGTAGGGACCAGATTGATAAGTATGGTTATGAAAGAGTATAAGATGTGGTTATATGAGGCGGTTGTTAGTAGTTGAGTATTAATGGTGTGGCTACATTTGGCAGAGGGTGATGGATATGCGTGTTGGAGCTGGTGTCCTCGACAAATTAGTGTGATAACATTTGTAAATATCTTACAGGTTCACAAGGGTATACTTCGTATATTTAATCAGTTGATTAACGTTTACCTAATAATGGTTGGCTTGCTAGAAAGTTTGACGTTATTATCATACAGATGGCGGTGATCAACTGGTCCCTAAAGGTCACACCTATAGGATGTGTTTGAGAAATGTGGTTATAGAAATATAATCATATTGATGCCCAAAATGACTAAAAAGTTAGTCAATGTGTTGATGAGATAATTATTTAATGAAAATTAAATAATATTAAGTTGAGACGAATTAACTGTCAATTCGTAAAATAAATATAATAAGTTATATTTAATTAAATATATATATAAGGTTAGTTTGGACGAATTAATCTGTTAATTCGTAGTTAAATATAATCAGTTGTATTTAATATCAACAAGTTGAATGTGTCTTAAAGGGATCCTAATTGTGAGGGATAGGCTGGTTGCTCTTACAGGCAGTACTTCTAATGCTTCTTCTTTGCTTAGTAGTTGGTGTTCTCATGGAAAATTTAAAGTCACTATGGCATATAGCTATCTGAGAGGAGGCATGCGGGTTGGTCCTTGGGCTAAAGCCTTAACTCATCCTCGCATTGTTCCTAGTCATAGGATAATCTGCTCTTTGGCAGCTCAGGGGAAACTAGCCACTGTGGATAATATGCAGTATCGTGGATTTTATATGGTGAATAGATGCTCTCTTTGTGAAGCTGCTCTGGAAGATCATGGCCACTTGTTCTTCAACTGCTCTTTTTCACAGGAAATTTGGCAACAGCTTATGAATTAGATGGGAGTGAATCGTGCTGGTTTATGCTTACTTTATGAACTTGAGCATGCTGGCAATGGAGGGAAGAAAAATTGGAGAATGGCTTGGTTTAGTGCTACTTTGGCTGCAGCTGTCTACCAGGTTTGGAATGAACGCAATTCCCGTTTGTTTAGAGGTAGAAAGAATACTGTACATGACATTGTTAGTAGGATTAAGTTCCTAGTTTCTACTCGTCTACTAATGTGGACATATCATAAGAGCTATTCGATTATAGTTGCTAGTCTATGAGGATATTGTATAGTGGTTAGTCTTTGCAAAAACCCTTGTAATTTCTTTCTTAATTGAATGAAATGATAATCTTTTTGCAAAAAAAAAAAAAAAAAAAAAAAAAAACAAGTTGAATGTGTCATAGTGGTAATAGTGAGGGTACACAAGCCAAGAGGTCATGGGTTCGATCCTTACTAGATGACAATTTAACACACTTTATAAATTTTTGGAAAGATCAAAATTAAGGAAATTTTTATTCATTATTTCGGTCATTATTGGCCGAAAATTAGGAGAATAATATATTTCCTAATTGAATTGGTAATTCGGTCTATATAAGAGAAAAGGGGAGAATTATTTCTACCCTAATGCTTTTTCTTGACCTTGCCTCCTCTTTCTCATCACAAGAACACAAAGACAATAAAATTTTACAGAAAATTTTAGATTGATTTCTAGCATAATCAAAGGGCATATCTCAGATCGTCTTGGGTGCAACTAATAGGCGAATATCAATTTTGATATTGTTCTTAGGCCATATTTGCTAGGACCAAAGGTTATTTCTGAATCCTTTACTTTTGTTTATGTATTTTATTTTATGACCATTGATCATCTGCATTAAATCGTTATAATCCTTCTAGTTTAAGGCAAGTATACAGACTTATTTCCCACAAGTGGTATCAGAGCACTAGGCTACGATTTTAATCTTGATGATTTTCATATAAATTGTATGTAAACTTTAACCTGTTTTTCGAAAAATTAGGGTTTCGAATTTTATGATTCGGAATTTTTTTTGTGTGTGCCGTTTTTGTGCCGTTTTTTTTCTTTCTAGTTTGATGATATTTTATCCATTCTATTTTTCATATTATAGTTTATAATCAGTTAAAATTATCATATGAAGAATTGGTTGTTTTAATTTAATGCAGATTAAGTTAAAATTGAATGGAATCATCATGTTTATGATAAAAAGATTGTTTTTGCTATATAGTTTTTGGCATATAAATTGATCATGTTCATTATTTCATATGCTAATCATGTTTTAATAGCAAAGGTAAACAATTTAGTCATCAAATCTAGTTTTAGGGCATTTTGCCGCAAAAGGAAAGAAAAAAAAGGAGAGGCCGTTTTTAGGATTTACCAAAAAAAAAAAAATTTTTTTGTTAATTTTTGGTTTTGGTAAACCGAGAAAAAGAAAAGAAAAAAAAATTAGGAAAGTTTTTTTATTGCCTTTTGCCGAAAAAGATGGAGAAAAATTTTTATGGAAAGTTTTTCCTTGTTTTTTTTTCCTATTTACCAAATTAAAATAGGAAAGGTGTTGTTTTTTTTATTTCAGCCGTGACAATTAAAAAAACAATTTTTTTTTGTTTTTTTTTGGCCGAGACATATTTAAAGCATTGGATTTTTTTTTTTTTTTTATTTTGGCCAATTAGTTATTGTGAATCGGTTCACAATTTAATGATACCGAGTTATTTTAAAGCAGTTTAAAATTTTGACGGATAGAATTCATATTACAAGTTTAATATGGATTATGTATGAATTAATGTGATTAAATTGCGGAATTGTCACTTAATTTAATTTAAATAGGTGGTTTGAATAAATTAATCAACATAATTAATTTATTGTATTATGTATGTTTAATTTATTTTAGTTGATGCTTTTAATTATGTTGAATGAATCGAATGAATGAATTTTATTTACGTATTTAATTTTGCAATCGGTTGTAATTTGTAATACTTAGTGTGACCTTAGTCAATTATGTTTTCGTAATGAAGGAAACATAATTTTTATGTAATTATGAGATCTCGAATCTCCTTTATTTTAGTTTTGGGTTTTGAAATTAGAATGTAATTAATAGGTCAATTATGTAATTTTAATTATTGTAATTTCAAAGAAGACTAAAGATGCAGATTCAAGCTCACTCCCGCTACATGGATCAAGATGGAACATCAAGACAAGCTTCTCGGGTCCAAGGATGGATTCCAAAATTGTATTTATTGTTCATTTTGATAGAATAGGCCACACTAGGACTTTTACTATTTTTTTTTTACGTTTTTCATTTTATTGCTTTTCATTCACATGTTAGTAATTGCATCATATTCCGCCTAAAACCAAACCACCTACTACTAAAATGCATGAAAATTGACTCATATAGGTTGTATGTTAGTTTTCATGGACATGCAGATGTCACAGTCTTTAAGCCGTCACCTTAGTTTAAATCATTCTCGCATGCTAGATTATAGTTCACTTAAAATGAATTAAAAGTTGATGGGATCTTCCTCTAAAAACGGAAATTGAGATTAGTCTTTATAAGGGCAAACATCTATGAATCCCTTCTTCGTCGGTAGGCCTAATATGACCCCTTCTACGTTGGGTAAGTAGTTGTGTTGACTTAGTTTACCTCAACATTGTAGTCCGAAGAGTTTCTCGTGATTATGATGGACTAAATATAGTATTTACAGAAATTTATCGACCAAGAATTCTAACGGTAAAATTAGTTAAAAGGTTAGCTTATCAATTTACAGAGAATTGAGTCTTGGGGTCATTTATATAATTCTTGAGGGAGGTCAATTGTATAAATGTTTTGAGTCTTCGCGTTATGACATTAGTTCATTAGACTTAAAATAAAAACGATGCATGCTTATTATTTTATTCTTCTTTCGCAATGTAGAACACGTTTATTATCAATAATACATTAAACAAATGGCTGGAAATAACGCAATCCCAATGCCTAGTGCCACACTAGATCGTTCGTCTCCGCTTAAGATGTTCATGGACCAAATGAATCAGTCCACTCGATCAAGAATGATGGGTCCAATTTTGCGATCGGGAGGCGGCACTACGGAATACGCCATCTGCGACGGTAAGCTCGGATATTTAATCGAGCCAATACCGGTCAACCCAGGCCCAAATGCAGGAGTCAACGAGTCACTCGCTTATAGTGATTTCGTTATGGAAGTGGGTGCGATAAAGAACGTACTCATCTTTGCAATGGAAACCAATTTGCAGAGACGCTTCATTGCCCAAGGTGCAAACAAGATTTTCACCACGCTCACTAACGAGTTCTCAAAGGCACCGAGAATCGTTACATATGAGCATACCTGTCGCTTCTTTGATGCGAAACTCCAGAAGGGCCAACCGGTTAGCCCACACATTCTTCACATGATTGAAAATGTCGAGAAACTGGAGTCACTGAATTGTAGAATCAGTGAGAGCATTGTCATTGACCGTATGCTTCATTCTCTTCACGATGGTTTTGCCCTTTTCAGGGCGAACTACTACATGAATGACTTGAAAAAGAGTCCTCATGAGCTACACTCCCTTCTCGTACAGACCGAGAAGGATATGAAATTGAGTGGGAGCATGAAGCAGGATGTTCTCACGATTCACAACAAGAGTAAAGGTAAGGGCAAGGCTCATGGCGACCTAGCCGTAGGTAAGCCAAAGTTTAAGAAGCCAGGAAACGGTAAGAGTGCGCCTGGTGAGACTAGTGGCTCACGGGGCAAGACAAAGAGCAAGGGCGGTGACATAGAGTGCCACCATTGTCACAAGACTGGACATTGGAGGAGGAACTGTCCCGTCTACCGTGAGGACATCAAGGCAGGCCGCGTCGTTCCTATTGGTATGTCATCTTATATTCATATGATTGAGATTAACCATGCAAGTTTCGGAACTTGGGTACTAGATACTGGTTGTGGTTCTCATCTGTGTAATCATTTGCAGGGCCTAAAGAACATCATACCTCTCAAAAACGATGATGTGGACTGCGAGTCGAGTCGAATGGAGCACGAGTTGTTGCTGCCTCGAAGGGAACATATGTAATCCAACTCCCTAGTGGTTTTGAGTTATCCTTAAATAATCACACTATGTACCCAGTTTATCTAAGAATATTATTTCTGTTTTCGTACTTGCTAAAGACGGTTTTACATTTTCAATAAAGGATAATAGTTGTATTTTCTCTTTTAATGAAATGATTTATGGCAAAGCAGTTTCCATGAATGGAATTTATATCTTAGCTCAAAGCACGGAAATATTACACATGAATAATAAGAAATTAAAGGTTGGTGACAAAGATCAAACTTATCTATGGCAATGTCGAATGGGACACATAAATGAGAAACGCGTAAAGAAACTCGTCGATAATGGGACTATTCCCTCATTCGGATTTTCTGCATATGGCACGTGTGAATCATGTCTCATTGGCAAGATGACTCAAATTTCCTTCAAAGGTGTTGTAATGCGCGCTAGTGACCTATTAGGACTCATACATACGGACGTATGTGGACCTATGTCAATTACCGCTAGAGATGGCTATAGATATTTTATCACTTTCACGGACGATTTGAGTAGATACGGATATCTCTACTTAATGAAGCATAAAAGTGAGTCCTTTGAGAAATTCAAGGAATACCAGAATAGGGTACAGAACCAACTGGGTAGAAAGATTAAAGCACTCCGTTCAGATCGAGGTGGCGAATATCTTTCAAATGAGTTTGATCAACACCTGAAAGACTGTGGAATCGCTCTACAGTTAACTCCACCTGGAACACCTCAATTAAATGGTGTGTCCGAACGGAAAAATCGAACCTTACTTAATATGGTTCGATCCATGATGAGTCACACCGTAGTGCCTGATTCATTATGGGGTTATGCTCTTTTGTCAGCTGCTCTTATACTTAACCGAAGTCCGTCTAAAGCTGTCGACAAGACTCCATATGAAATGTGGAAGGGAACGGTACCTAACTTGGCCTTTATTCGGGTTTGGGGCTGCGAGGCTTATGTCAAGTGGAGACACGAGAATAAGCTCGGCCCGCAATCGGTCAAGACATACTTTATAGGTTATCCAAAAGGAACATTTGGTCATTACTTCTATTTGCCTACCGAACATCGAGTATTTGTTGCGGCTAGTGCGACGTTCTTAGAGAAAGAATTTCTCGAGAACAAGTCGAGTAATAGAACCTTCGAGCTGTCGGAGATTCCAGAACCAACAACCGAGGAACAGATGGAGGAAGCTGTACCTCCAACTGATGATACGGTTAATATTCCTGAGGAACCTAGGAAGTCGGGTAGAGACTCTCATCCTCCGGACAGATACATTGGTATGGTCGAGGAGAATGATGTTTTACTTCTAGAAAGTAATGAACCCGCAACCTATAAAGGTGCTATGGCCTGTTCCGACTCAAAGCTATGGCTCGAAGCCATGCAATCCGGGATGGACTCCATGTATGAGAATAACATATGAGATCTAGTTGATTTACCTAATAAGGTAAAACCTCTACAGTGCAAATGGCTTTACAAAATAAAGCATTTTGTAGACGCGCAACCAGATATCTATAAGGCACGACTTGTGGCAAAAGGTTTCACTCAAGTGCAAGGATTGCATTATGATGAGATTTTTGCACCTGTAGTCATGCTACGTTCCATTCGGATAATATTAGCAATTGCCGCATTTCATGATTATGAGATTTGGCAAATGGATGTGAAAACCGCCTTCTTAAACGGTTATTTGGAGGAAGAGTTGTACATGTTGCAACCCAAAGGTTTTATAGATCCTAAACATCCTAAGAAAGTATGCAAGCTTAAGCGTTCCATTTATGGACTTAAGCAAGCTTCCCGGAGTTGGAATCATCGTTTCGACCAAGTGATAAAAGAGTATGGTTTCACTCGATCGGTCGAAGAACCATGCTTATATATCAAGTCGAGTGGGAGCAAGATTGTATTCTTGATATTGTATGTCGATGATATACTCTTGATTGGGAATGACATTCCTCTCCTTTCTTCGGTTAAAGAATGGTTGAAGAACCATTTCCAGATGAAAGATCTGGGTGAGGCACAGCGCATTTTGGGAATCCGTATCTACAGAGATAGATCACGACGGACGTTATCACTTAGTCAGGAGTCTTATCTAGATAAGGTTCTTGGGAGGTTCAGCATGACCAACTCCAAGAAGGGGAACCTTCCTATGACGACTGGGATGCAGTTGAGCAAGTCTCAATCACCCACGACGCCTGAAGGTATTGAGCGCATGAGTCGTGTTCCTTATGCATCTGCAATAGGATCGATCATGTATGCCATGATATGCACACGTCTAGACGTGGCATATGCATTGAGTATGATGAGTCGGTACCAAAAGACTCCAGGTGAGACACACTGGATAGCAGTCAAAAATATCCTCAAGTACCTACGGAGGACTAAGGATTGTGTACTGACTTATGGAGGCGATACTAAGCTATGCGCAAACCGATTCTGCAGATGCTAGCTTCCAAACGGATCGAGATGATTCAAAATCTCGGTCCGGGTTCGTCTTCACTCTTAATGGTGTCATGCGGTCACCGGAAGAGTTCCAAACAGAGTGTTGTAGCAGATTCTACTACTCAATCCGAGTACTATGCCGCTTTGGAGGCAAAAAGGAAGCGATATGGATGCGTCAATTCTTACAAGGGCTTTCGGTAGTTCCTAGTTCGAATGACCCGATCACCATCTATTGTGACAATAGAGGTGCCATCTTCCAGCTAAGGAGCCAAAGTCTAGCAACAAATCTAGACATGTACTTCGGAAGGCTCACCTGATCCGTGATTACGTGGAGCAAGAAGAGATAGTGATTGACAAGATTGCGACGGATGATAACATCGCAGATCCTCTCACCAAACCGTTGAATTATGATAAGCATGTAGGGCATGTTAATTCCATGGGAATTAAACATGTTCCTAAGTTGTAGTACTTGATTATGGATTTGATACATTATCTTTTTCATATATTATTTACAACTTCATCGTATTATATATAATATTTTGTTTTTCATGTGGATTGTTCGACAACATTGAACGCCACAAAGTGAACTGAATTACATTATATTTGTTTGGGTCCGTAATCGCCAATGTGAGCTGATAACTCCGGCTATTATATTGTGCAGTCGATTGATGGTGGGTTCAACGAGCCATAAGTTAAACGGTTGACTAATCGATCACATATACGAGATTATGACGATACCTCGTAGGACAATTTTTATTTGTGACAACGTAATGGAGTCCTAAATGTTTTATAACATTCGGTGCCAGGTCGTGGATAGGACATCTATTGTGTACCTAGAGTCGATTCTTTTGACTATCAACTGTCTCTTGAGATTAAGACAGTCTTTGGGTGACTTTGGTTTCTTTCTCACGGTCTCCGTAATCTGGGGCTAAGTAGATTTTTTCTCGGGTCATTTCATATTGTGCTTGCGTCACAGGATTCGAGTTGAGGAAAATATCCATCCCTTATCGGTATAGTTATTTCTCGGGGCCACTCGAGGAGTTGTAATTGAAATGCATGGCCATGCTCGAATGTTGATTCGTTTATCAGTTAAGTTACTCTCTAGTCGGGAAAACCACTCTTGATACTGATCGCTTGTAAAATACGACCTTTGTGAATTCGGATTTGCAAATTGTTTTACATTGAGTGGGAGAAATTTTAAAGGATATGAGAATCGGTTATCGCACATACACTTGTGAGGACAAGTGGGAGTTTGTTGGAGCTGGTGTCCTCCACAAATTAGTGTGATAACATTTGTAAATCTCTTACAGGTTCACAAGGGTATACTTCGTATATTTAATCAGTTGATTAACGTTTACCTAATAATGGTTGGCTTGCTAGAAAGTTTGACGTTATTATCATACAGATGGCGGTGATCAACTGGTCCCTAAAGGTCACACCTATAGAATGTGTTTGAGAAATGTGGTTATAGAAATATAATCATATTGATGCCCAAAATGACTAAAAAGTTAGTCAATGTGTTGATGAGATAATTATTTAATGAAAATTAAATAATATTAAGTTGAGACGAATTAACTGTCAATTCGTAAAATAAATATAATAAGTTATATTTAATTAAATATATATAAGGTTAGTTTGGACGAATTAATCTGTTAATTCGTAGTTAAATATAATCAGTTGTATTTAATATCAACAAGTTGAATGTGTCATAGTGGTAATAGTGAGGGCACACAAGCCAAGAGGTCATGGGTTTGATCCTTACTAGATGACAATTTAACACACTTTATATATTTTTGGAAAGACCAAAAATAAGGAAATTTTTATTCATTATTTCGGTCATTATTGGCCGAAAATTAGGAGAATAATATATTTCCTAATTGAATTGGTAATTCGGTCTATATAAGATAAAAGGGGAGAATTATTTCTACCCTAATGCTTTTTCTTGACCTTGCCTCCTCTTTCTCATCACAAGAACACAAAGACAATAAAATTTTACAGAAAATTTTAGATTGATTTCTAGCATAATCAAAGGGCATATCTCAGATCGTCTTGGGTGCAACTAATAGGAGAATATCAATTTTTATATTGTTCTTAGGCCATATTTGCTAGGACCAAAGGTTATTTCTGAATCCTTTACTTTTGTTTATGTATTTTATTTTATGACCATTGATCATCTGCATTAAATCGTTATAATCCTTCTAGTTTAAGGGAAGTATACAGACTTATTTCCCATAATGCGAATGGGAGAATATGTTATGAGGTGTATACGAGTTAAGCTCGGGTGAGAGGTAACTTTTATCAGGTGGTAACTTACGTGATCAGGATTGACTGATTGGATGTGATTACGGGTCTGTGATATATAAATGTTTGTGTGAGGTTTTGACCTCACAAGACGTGGTATGGTGTGATTATCATAAAGTTGTTATTTGAATGTTCTGTAATGCATGTTGGGTACGCTAATCTAATTGAATGATATTCAAAAAGGGTAACAATTTGAGTGATCTGGCATGACTGGTTATACTTGTATGTATTCATGATACATGTCAATCTGTGATATGGTAAGGGGATGATATTCACGAGGTTATTATCTGTTTAATTCATAAAATATGTTGTGTTATGATTTAGTAAAGTGGATTAGAGTAAGTTTTTCTTGTCTGAGAAGTTATTCTGAGTCAGTGTTTATGGGAGTTGTATGCAGTTGTGATGTCTATCGATGTGGTTGTTGTGCCTCGGGTGGTGATCCGGGCACGATACATAGTGTTGTGATGCGGGTATTTTCGCACTGCGGTGTGGCTGTTGGTGGCGGTGTTGCGATGCTGTCACCGGTTGTGGTGGAGTAGGCGGGATGATTATGATACGAGTTTTCAAAAGTACATACCAGTTATACATAGATTGTTGTCTTGTTTGATGTTGCTTCCTGTGAGTTTCAGTTTGTACAGATAGACAGTTGTTTTGTTTATTGATGTTTCTTACCAGTTAAGTTTTTGAATGAGGTTAGAGTATGATATGAAAGAGAGTTGTACATGTTTTCGTTGTTGTCATGGTATAGTGACATTCTGTTGATGGGACACAATTGTGAGAAGTTGTTACAATAATTTTGATCTTGTTTTAAGATGAGGCATCGGTAGTCATAGTCATGGCAAGTGATTCGTTGAACATGTGTGGTAATGATCTGATATATGCAGGTGGTTCATAATCCTTTGTTGAGACAGTGAGTGTAGGGTGTTGAGTAATTACTGTCGTGTTAAGTTATCTATGAGTCTTGCGGTAATGAAAGAAAGGAACTTGAGGATCTAGTGTGAGTATACGTAACAAGTGTGGATCATGAGTTATGCTTTTGGCGATAAGAGTTTTATATAGTTTATATAGAGAGGTGTGTCATGTTGCGGTAATAGGGAACAACTGAAGTTTTGGGTTAAGCTAAGGATTTTGTGATATAGGTTAGGTGGTGTGACGAGTGAAGTGAAGTATGAGAGTTGTTTAAGTAAGAGAGACTTGGATATGTGCATGGCGAGTGTTTAGATTATAGGTGGTTATCTTTGACATGCGGTGGTGATGAGGATAATGAAAAGATATATCTAGGATTTAGTATTAGCGAGTTACGAGGACGTAACATTTATATTAAGAGGAGTAGGATGCGATAAAAGAGATTTTGATGGGTGTGCATATGGTAATATATTTGGAAGTTTGAGTCTTGATGTCGAATAAAAGGTTGATTCGTGTTGTGGTTAATTTTGTTAAAGGTCATGACCGTGCTTGTAGTAGTTCGATGTTTAGGAGTGTGAGAATATTTCACCAAAGGTGTTGTGATTGGATGATGATGTTTATGAGTGTTAGTAAACTTCGAGGACGAAGTTCCTTTTAAGGGTGGTAGAATGTAACATTCCATTTGATGTCTAAGAGTGTCTTGATTTTGGATTTGATAGTGGATGATATTATGGAGCTAGCAGCGTTAGAGGATGGTAGTTGGTTATGCAAGGAGTTGGTGTCGTGAGAGATATATATGTGGTGGATACGATATCGTGAGTCATGTTAAGGATGTAAACATAGTTGGTGGAGTGGGTGTTAAGAGTTCATGTTTCATGTTTGGTCGAGTTCTTGAGTTCTTAGTTATGTTGTTGTGTCTTGGTCGAGTTAGTATGGTTGTTTTTATGTATGGGTTGAACTTCGGGGACGAAGTTCTTTTTAAGGAGGGAAGACTGTAATACTACGGTTTTATGAGTCTCTGGGTACTCTATCGAGTAGGCCTTACTCTGTCGAGTAAGGGTGTGTTGCATTTTTAAATAGTTTCTGACCTGTTGGGTACTCGATCGAGTAACGTAGATACTCGATCGAGTAAGGGGGCACTCGATCGAGTACCATAGCTACTCGATCGAGTAGCCGGTTTACGGGGGGTGATTTCTCGGGTTTTGTTAATAATGCGATTAAGTGTATATATAATTATTTCCGTCATTGTTCTTTAAACACTTTACAAAACCTAATTTACTGTCAAAGAGAGAAAGCAAGTACGTTCATCATCTTAATCGCATTGTTAGCAAATCCCGGAGTTTGGAAGGTCGGTTTTCATCGTTTGTTATACCGTTGAGATCCTTGCGTCAAGGGTAAGATCTATGTACCCTTTTTGTTGTCTTTCCTTTAAGTTGGTTAAACCCTAATCTAGGGATTTGGGGGTTTTTGAGTAGTTTGTGATTTGGTAGCATTTGTATGTTGTATGATAGGAGGAGGTTTCGTAGAAGAAGCTTTTTGATACAGCTGTAGAGACCGTCTGATAGTTGTGCTTTCCAGGTAGGATTTCCTACTCAGTATTAGTCCCATAATGGGATGATTGTTGATGTGTTGTGGTTGATTGAATAATATAGTAATTGTATTGTGACATTTTGTTGATTGTGATTGTTTGTCTCTGGTTCTCGAGGCGTGTCCTCGGCTGAGTGGGGTCACTTGCGGGAGTGGCTTCACGCCCTAGTTTCGCCCTTCGTGGAACCCGCCACGGAAGGGGATGTGCACATTAATGGACACGGTTATCGCTCATTATGAGGAGCGGAGATTTGGTGGGTACGGCTGCGGTCCCCCATCGGGGGCTGGTCCAAAGGGACGCGATCGGTGATTGAGATTGTTGGGATTGGTGTGGTTGTCCGTGTGTGACGGTTAAGCATCGTCTTTTATCTTATTGTTGATATATTGAGTTGTGTGATTAGTACGACCGGTTGTTGTTTTGTAAACTGCGGTGATCCATTCGGGGATGGTGAGCGAGAATTGAGCGAGTTTGAGTTGAGTCTTGGGATAGGCTGGGATGTGCCACCGTCCGACGATAGAAGTCTTCCGCTGTAGTCTTTTAGTTTTATGACATTTCGATATTTCAAGAGATGCAGTTGGTTTTAAGAACTTGTAACCGTATTTTGGGATTTGGTTTCAGTTGTACTTTTCACTAAAGTTATATCATTTAAGTTGTTTCGTTATTGTCTTATGAATATCATGCCTCGGGTAACCGAGATGGTAGCATCCTTATACCTGAGTGGTCCTAGTAAGGCACTTGGAGTATGGGGGTGTTACACTTTGTTCTGGTTTCAAAGGCTACAGGCTCAGTATCACTTTTAAACGCCTTCTTTGCCTTAGCTTTAAAAGACAAAGCATTCTTTGGTCTCGGGGTGGGAGAAGACGTCACACTAGGTTTAAAGGCTTGATTGGGCTATTTAAATAAGAAAAAGGGGCAAGAGAGAGACATCCAAAACAGGAACTCGACTTCTTGCTTGAGGTTCAGCTGAAATTGCTGCGTCTGCCTTTTGATTTTCTAGGGATGGAATTTATTTACTAGGGCTGGCTGGTCCAGAGCTTTTGGAAAAAGAGGTTAAGGCATTACCACGAGAACAAAGAACAAAGAAATCAGGGACAGTAGACCGAGGAAAAGATCTTCCCTATGGAGCAAGTATGATGATGGAGTATGCAACGAAACCTCCCTTTATTTATAGGCTTAACGCATAGTACTTTGGGGCAGTATACGTTCTAAAAAAGCTCGTAACGCCCGGCCTTTAGCTTCCTTATGCACACTCGCTCCCATAGGAGAGGAACTTTACCAGGTTAGCGAACGTTACTCGACATTCAAACGGGATGGAGAGAGGTAATCCTCAAGCTTCCTTACCTTAGCCACCTTAGCCTTGTATTATTATACATATCTTTTATACGTACACGGTTACGGGTAGAAATTCATTAATTACGTGAACCCGGGAAAAGGGAATTCAAATTCAAAGATGATATGAAATTGTCAACTCAACTTAGGAGAATATTAATTATCATATCATATGAGATATCATCATACCATCCTCTCCTTTATATATCTGTCTTTTCCTTTTCAAATGAAGAAGCCCGACCCGAGTTTCCTGTCTTTGGCTTTGTTGAAGACTTTTGTGAGGCAGGAATCGGTAAATAGCTATTCACATTTCAATGTGAAACAATTCTATTTTACCCGTATTTTGGGCAAGAATGCTATTTCCACTAAGAAATGGAAAAATGAAACGTGCATTTTCGCTCAGCTCACTTCATATGTTCCGTTCGTTCTGTAAAACAAGGCCTATTTTGGGGAGGTTTGAGTCCATTATAATAGGAGGTAAGCTGATCAAGAAACGTTAGAACAGGTTGTTCGAGAAACTATTCCTATCTAAAAAGACTTGAATTTGGGTTAAGGCGTTGGGTTTGGTTTGAGGCTTAAGCTTTAGAAGAATAGGAATTTAGGTTTAAGATAGGAAGAATATTTTAATTCTCGTCTTTGTAACGAGGAACTCAATTGCTTTGCTTTTCCTTAAGAAATTAATTAGAAAATTTAATTTTTCATAAACCTTTCTATGAATTAAATTTGATTTGACAAGAAAGTCGTGCGTGTGCTTCAATTGCTGTTTACCATGTTGCAGTTTACATGCCTTTTGATTTGTCTTTTCCCAGATCTTAGGGTTCGGAGAGGACCCCCTCTCCCAAAAAAAAAGACGCTACTTCTTACTTGGTTTGACGCTTAAAATAAAAGAAATGCACAAAGGTTTTCTCTAAACGAAGGTTCCTTGGGAATAGTGGTCTACATAGAAATTTCTAGGTATACCAAAACGTTATGGCCTAACTAATATGCTTTCCTGCTATATGATTTCCCTAATATGCTTCTTGGGCAGGATTTTAAGATTTTGATACAAGTAAAGGAATTTTTTTTAAACAAGCGAATGTAGTTTACGAAACGATGCGCTTTCCCTTTTCAAATGCCAAATGCCCCTATATATGATATGCTTGGTTTAATGATCGGGTGAGGCTTCCTTTTATAATGATAGAATTAAGGCATAGAATGCTTCTTTGTTCGAAGGAGCTAGTTGACCTCCTTTTCCCGGACCTAGGTAAGAAGTGCTCTTATATAAGAAATGCTCTTGTATTAGACCTACTAAAGTAGAGTTTATGGGATGAAGTAGAACGCCCAGACGAACATACACTCGAGGCAGGAACATGACCAAGGTACCTATGCTCTCTCTAAGGGCTCGCCTGTAAACCTTTGTTCCCTTTATTCTGGTACAGGAAAGCACCCTAAAGCAGAGAATGCTGCGTCAAATAAGATCGTACGATTCGAGCCAAATCAAGGGCTTTTTCATATCGATATCGAACAAGCGAGCGAAATGTATGAAGCAAGTTGGTTGTTGGAACGAGTGTCGTTTAAGTTCTAGAAGAGCTCGGCCAACGAGTGAAGTATACGTAGCGAGTAGGATGAAGATGAGTGAAGCATAGCGAAAAAAGTGCGTTGACGGGAGAGTAAGCCTATAAGTATAAGTCAGAGACATAGCCAGAACAAACAAAATGACTATTCTTAGAGGAAAGTGCGGCTGATTCCCCAAATCATGAAATTGAAGTTGTTGGTGTTGATGGGAGGCGCGAAGCCCTAAGTCCTATTTACGTAGCTTTTATCCTACGTCTTGATACCTTGTTGGGGGCACCACAAACATCTTAAACAAGGTTTTTATACCTTAAAAGTGATGTTGGGTCGAAACTACTTTTGTGATAGAATGAAGCCGCAGATGTTATGAAAGATACGTCCCACCAAAAGAAGTAGTGCCAACAAACTCGTTCCTTTGCTCTATGTTTACCGTTATCGAGATCAATCCCGCCTTAAAGAAACGAAAGGGATGAAAGTTAGTTCTTATGCCTCTAAATCCTAGCATCTGCCCTACGCATTGAGAACTCGGCAAGGAGGACCCGACAAACCTATAAAGTGTGGTTTAGCCTTCATTAAAAGGTGCTCAGGACAAGGCGGAAGTAGTTTACGCTCAGGGGGAGACTGGACCGCTAAGGCAGCTTACTCTGATGCTTCCTTCCTATACCGCTCCTAAGCTTCTATAACATGTGTTCGCATTCTCATATAAGGGGTTAATTGAGTTAAATACATATTCCAGCGCCTTAAGGGCTCTTACTGACGAAACGGGTGGAAAACGAACCTTAGAGCCCAGTGTTAGCGGGGCAAATGATTTGCTTGTCATGATAGGATAGATGATTGGATAGATTGGCTGGGTGCATGGGCCAAGACCGAGAGAAGGGTCTTTATAGCTCGGGCGAAAGGGAGAGTAGTATTCTTATAGGTGAAACAAGTCACGAGGTTGGTCAAATCGGGGACAATCATCATATACATATAGAAGAATAACTTGAATTTGAGTTCGATCCTGGCTCAGGAGTAAGACTGGCTATATGCTTAACACATGCAAGTCGGGGAGAGCTGACCGACTTGTTTTTAGAGTAAGGACAACAAGTAAACTAACTTAAGAATATACAAAATAAATAAGAAGTAGGCTTACTTCATCGCCGAGAATCTGATAATGAATATGCTTTTATTTTAGTTTTTACTTATATACGAACGTGGAATAGCCCGTTTGAATAGAGCTCATGCTTTGTTAACAGCTGGCTCATTACATACATTTCACTCGCTCCAATCATACAAGTCCAACTCCTAAGAAAAGAAGGCTTGCCGATACCATATGTGATCCATACTTTTCCGAGTGCTCGGGAAACCGTATTGCCATTATCATCACTTTTTCTAGCGCTTCATGTCAAAAAAATCACGGAGCAAGTGAAGAGCAAGCCAGTTGTTTAAGAAAACGTGACATCCCAAAGGGAAAATCACTAAGAAAATCGTCGAATGACGAAAAATAGTGGGTTTGATTTAAAATTTAATTTTCTTTCGCCCGTTTATTGAGAAATCGGGTTATGTCCGAAAATCACGGGGTTTGAAGAAAAATTTAATTTGAAAAGTAGGGTGTTTATGCCCAAATTTTAATTTTTCATGTGTAAAACTTGGTTTACTTGTGCTAAAAGACTACTTTCTTTGTTGATAAAACTATGCATTGTCTTAAAACGTAAATTTAGTCCCAAAATCTTGCCCAAATTTTCGAAATTCACTATGTATATGACCAAGATTTGATTTTTGCACCTTAAACATGGTTTGATAACATTATAAAGCTATAATTTCATGAGTATTGCTACAACATAGTTTAAGTCAAAAACTTTCGTCTTAAAATTTTAACCGAGTTCTTGACGATTCATGTTTTAGTCATGTGGAATTAAATTTCTTTCAGTTTGAGTATGGGACTACTTCTATTACAAAACTTTAATCCTTGATTAGTGGAGTAACATGTCATCTTAAATGGGTAAATTATTTCCAAATTTCCACCCAATGTTTTTCAAAACATGAGCTAAGCGTATGAAAATTTCCGGTTTCCATGTCCCATAATTAATTTAGTGGTGTCAAAAACTTGATCATTTTGTCTTTATAATTAGAGTCTAATTATTGCATGATTTCACAAGAATTTCGATTTCCGGGAAAAAAAATTGTAACATGAGGACGCATTGGTTTGCTTGAAGTACAAAGGGAACCATACCAAAATTTCTTCTGAATTGCCACTTATCAGTTAAATAACTTGGAGAAAATTTCCATTCATACTCAATGTTGGTCTCGATTCTTAACTTTCCTATTCTACATCTTGTTGCGTGGTTTTATTTTTGTAGCATGTCAAGAAACACCAGAAGCACCCGTGGAAGAAACAACCGTCAACCCCAACCCGAACCGGAGGCACCACCCGCCATTACCCTTCCGGGATATCCGGGAAAAGAGTTTGAAAGTGAACCCCACAAAAATACCTTCTTAGCCTATGCCCAAAGGTGTATGAGCGCCACTAGGTGTGTGTCCGAGAGTGCCTTGGAAACCTTGGGGATAGAGGTGCAAGTACATGACATTTTTAGCGTCCTTGGCATGGAGGGACTATATAATTTGGCGGAAATAAGCTACCGCAATCTCACCCTTGAGTTCTTGAGTTCATTTGCCTACAACAAAGGAGACTATTCCGTGAGTTTCTGACTTAAGAACACCTTCTGCAACTTATCTAGTGATGTCTTTGCGGAATGATTAGGTGTAGGAAAAAGGACTACCTTTACCCATGACAAGGTGGAGAAGGAGATGAAAGCCACGAAGTATATTGATCTTTATACGGGTAACCGACATACCAATGTGAGTGCAATAAAAATAAATAATGTGGAACACCCCGTTTTGAAAGTTTTCCTTCGCCTTATGACCAATATCCTTTATGGGAGGAAAGATACTAGCAAACTCAACTCCACGGAAGTATTACTACTAAGTTCCTACCTCAACCCACGTTATGAGAGGCGTTTTTACTTTAGCCCCTTGACCATGGTGAGCCTAGAATTTGAGAAGATGACCAAGTCCAGCAAGTACTCTTTTGATTGCGATGTCCTAGTGACTAGATTAACCAAGAACCTCTTGGGTTATGAGCCGGAGGAGATTGATAGCCCTATGAGTGCGGGTGTGCTGTACTTTGACATTGCCTATATGAAGAACATGTTTTGGATTGTGGATAGGAGGGACAAGGTGAAAGGGATTCAAAAACCCTCTAATTAAACTTATTTAATTGATGATCTAAATTACTCTTTGATTTAGTCATTAGATCTAGTGCATGCATAACAAAATTAAAAAGGTTAGGAGAAAACGATTTTCTTACATTGATAATGGACGAAATATGGGCACTAGGTTAGAACACCTTCCTAACCTAGATCTTGAGCTTGAAAATATTAGGATGATTCTCCAAAATCTTCAAGTATTCATTGTGGAATACCTCCTCTTAGTCGCTGTAACACCCTCATTTAATCAAGAGCCTTTACTAGACATTCCTAATTAAATAGGTGTGTTACCATCTCAGTTTCCTGAGGCAGTAGTTACAAAGTATAGAAATCCGAAGTACTTTATTAATTAAACTACTCAAATGGTCTTATTACAACTTAAATAAAATACGATCTTAAATTAAATTGCAAAACTCGCAGCGGAAAATATATGTAACTAAGTCTTTATTACATCTTCTATAAAACTCGTGAAGGCTCTATCTTTGACTCGTCAGTCCACTCGTCCCAATCTGTAACTGTTGGAATATGTGTCCTACGACAATAATGCGATCACAACTGTCGATCATGATGATCACATGTATAAATCTCATTTTAAGAATACATGTGGGATGTAATAATTTTACAGTCAACTGATCCACACATATCGGTAATGATTGGCTGACTAGAGTTTGACATTACTGTCGTGCGACGGTGGTGATCAGTTGATCCCCTTAGGTCATACCTATAGGGAAATACTCTTAATTGATTATTTAATTAATCGTATGCCAATACGAGTTAATTAAATTGCTTAAAATTGACAGATGATTTTGTGAGTGAAATTAATGTGTCTTATTGTAATTCGATTATATTAGATACGGTCTAAGTAATTGAATTGTTTTATTACTTAGATAAAATTATTGTTTATGAAACAATTGAAATTGAACGAATAATTTATTATAAATACAAGACGTTGTAATTTATAATTTGATAAACCATTTTGGTACAAGTGATTACGAATTACTAGTGGATTTTGTATATGGCATATTTTATGAGTATGTTGATTTTTAATATGTTAAAAATACATTAAAAATTCACATATCAAGTTTCATGTCACATATGTCACAATTGACAAATGACAAAATAAAATGGACTACCCATTATATCACAAGTGTACCGAAAATTAGAGGGTATTAGTGCATAAATTGTGTTGATTATTTTAATAAGGGAAAAACACAATTATTACACTCTATATGTAGCCATGCATGCCTAGTTGTTCTTGGGAACAAAGTTGGCCTCATGCATTGGCTACCTTCCCTCCTCCAACCGGTTTTGCCTAGTGTAATGATAGAGTTTTTCCTCTATCATTTTTATTCATACACACTTCAACTTATATTTTTTCTAGTGTAGAAAAATGCAATTTTCTCTACAACTTGTGAAATTTTAGAGAAAGAAAAACACACAAAAATCCTGTCCTCTAAACCGAAATAGAGGAGATCAAAATCAATATTTTGGGTCAAATATTTAAGCTAGATTAATATTATTACTAGATCATAATAATATTAGTTATTAAGAGTAGAGGTGATCGTGGGCCGGGTTTGGGCCGGGCCCAAACATTAAATTAAGCCCAAGTGTGCGGGTCGGACCGGGCCGGGCTACAAGTGCGGGCCTATTTTATCGGCCCAAACCCAGCCTATTCGGGCTTATACGGGCTTTCAGGCCAATTTGGGCTAAATAATTTCC
Source organism: Silene latifolia (assembly GCF_048544455.1). Classification (NCBI taxonomy): domain Eukaryota; kingdom Viridiplantae; phylum Streptophyta; class Magnoliopsida; order Caryophyllales; family Caryophyllaceae; genus Silene; species Silene latifolia. Next base: position 48,764,162 of record NC_133536.1, read on the forward strand.
CTCTTGAAATAAGTTTTAAAATCCTCATTATGAAGTTAGATACTTTGTGTATTTGTTATCAAAATTTTCGTATAGAATCGTGTGATTTTTTCGAGTATTGTCAATTAAGAAGTAGTAACCTAATGTAGCTTTTATGAACCTACTGCTTAAGGTGACTTATACAAACTTAATGCACAATTTTTAGTAGTGTAATAATATATTTTAGTGTGGTGCTCAGTGTATGTTGTTGTAGAATGTAGTGTTGTAATTGATTTGATATTTGTTCTTTAGGCTCAAAAACATTGACTTAGTACGCCGATAATGGTAAACAATTTATCTGCACTAGTATGATTCAAAAGCATTAGCTCATTTTTTATCATATAAATACTGGTAAAGGAAAATACTAAGGCTTATGAAACTAATACATGTAAACAAGTTATTAGGGCTTATTTACAATACAACAACTGATTGGTTAATTATTTCACTAAATGCTTATTAAGATCCTTAAATTGTACATATTCGTAAATTTTTCATATGTTCGGGCCGGGCCGGGCCAAAATTCGGGTTGTAAAGGCGGCCCAAACCCGGCCCTATTATATTGAATCGGGCCATGGGCTTCGGGTCGTGGGCTTTTCGGGCCTAAAATAAAGGCCCAAGCCCGGGGAAAAATCAGGCTGGGTCGGGTCGGGCTAGCGGGCTTGAGTATATGCTTTTGGGAGAGATTCTAAACTTGAATCTTGTTCATCCATTGTTGGAAAGCTCAAGAACAAGTAAGAAGGAGATCTTACTTGTGCCCTTTAATCCGAAATTTCATAATAAGAAAGACGATTTCTTATCTTGTTTATTTTTGTTTGCATGCATAAGATCTAGAATTTATTTTATGACTAAATAAATTTGAACATATATGAATATGTAAATTAATGGGATTAATAATCCTAACAAGCGGTATCATGAGCCTTAGGTTGTTTGCATGCAAATCGGTTTATAGTTTTTCCGAGTTATATGATTAACATACAAAACTAATTAAGTTGGATTTATAAAGATAAACCTAAAAATAACCTTGCATGTTAAAATTTTCTGGTCATAAGTGATTTTTAGGACATTTTGGTTTATTTATGGATTTTATTGTTCATTTTATAGATTATTGGCATTAAAATGTGATTTTTATGATAAAAATGTCATTTTTGGACGAAAATTAGCTAAACTTCGAATTTTTCAGTGGTTTTTGGATATGTTTTAACATATATTATATACTAATGGCCTGTAAATTGTCATTATAAAATAAGTTGTTATGCTCGAAATATGGATTTTTCATGTTAAAATCGTATTTAAATGGGAAAACAGGTTAATATAAGTTATATTTCGAATCTGGTCATGGAAATTTAGTATATTGTCACATAACATTTTACAAGATGTGTGTGAAATATTTGGCTATAATGAAGTCTTTATGCATGATTTATGAATTTGTGATGAAAAAATCACATAAATAGTGATTTTAATTAGTAAAAATGGTAAAACATACTTCATGACTAAAGAAAAACGTCACATGTTGCATTTTATCATATATTTAAGATCTAAAAGTGAAAAGTTGATAAAAATAATTTTTCTCATATTTTTATGGTAATAATTGATAAATCCGATAAACCGCAACATTGTTTTTCTCGATAAATTTTCGAAATTTTTAACCTACGTTTTTGAACATTATGAGTGTCATGGTATTTTTCCAAAATATTCATGAGTTTAAGTTTCAAAATTTGAAATTATTTGAAATTTTTATGATTTAATTTGAAGTTTATGATATAATTTTGTATTTTTTGGGTCCATTTATGAACAATATTAAGAAATATAAGTTAATTATTGTCAAATGTTAGTAAAGACTAATTTTGAGTCCTAATATGGTTAGGGTAATTAACTAGTACATAAATATGATTTTATGTAATTATTGTGATTTTTAAAAGATTAAATCACGCAAATCAGTAAAAATCAATTAATATACGATATTGGCTCTTTAAAGGCGATTTAGCATAAATTGGGCATGTTCATACATATTATAATGCTGCATTTTATTTATGATTGTCATAGTTTAATTTTATGTAATTTTTGAATTATGTAATTTTACTTAGTATGGCCTTAGTTTTAATTGATATTACCCGAAATGTATGGGAATATCGATTCGGTTGTAATTTATTGTGATCTCGTATCACTGTTTTGTAATTTAATAGATTTATTTTTATTTTAATTACAAATGTATAATAGAAAATAATGTAATTTATTTATTCTGGCGTTCCTTGAAGACGATGCCACTCGAGAAGGCGATCCATCAAAGAATGTTGCCTTGAAATGCGTGCCAAGACCGAAGTTCAAGGGACAAAGGAGTTGGTTTCCGAATTTGTAATAGTTTATTAGATTTACTATTTTAGGAAGGCCATACTAGGATTTTATTTATGCTTTGCATTTTATTTATATGTTGCATGCATCACTAAATCGCCATAACTAGAACATGCATTATCATTATATCGAGTTTATCGACCGTGTCAATTACAATTATCGTAGTTCACCGCTTTAGTTCACTTAAAACGTGATAGATAACAAATTGACATGACCTCTCGCTAAATAAACAATTGAGACTTAGCCTTACCAAAAACTAGAAACCATGAAAACCTATTTCGTGAGAGAGTGCACTCGGCCTTACCGGGGTACAAACCTTGCTACGTAGGGGAAGTGGGTGATAAATGTCTATCCACCGAATTTATGTTAATAAAGGGTATTTCGGCACACCGTGCCCTAAGTTAATATGAATTTGGATAATTGACACATTTATTCGAAATTTGGATTGAACTCAATGAAAGTATTCATGACGATTTCCGGATGTGTTTCGGGCTAGAGATAAATATTAATGTAATTTTATCGACCAAGAGTTCTAAAAGTAGAATCGCTTAAAGAGTTAATCTACCGAGTTATGTTAATAAAGGATATTTCGGCACACCGTCCTCAAGTTTATGAATTTGGATCTTGGAATCATTTATCATAGTTGGGTAGAGGTCACTATGTAAATGCTTTACTTGTTATTATATTTACAAGTATTATTATAACGATAAATGTTTTGTTTCCACTATTCCGTTATCATATTGTTATATTTCTTTACCACAATTCATATACGATATCATTTAGATTTTTGATTCAAATCTCCATTAAAACATCGTAACTAAAGACAAAATTTGAATTTTTCTTCTAAAAACCTCGTATTGTTTATTGTAAGGATCTCTTGTGAAGAGTATAGATAAAAGTTATTCGTGATCAAAAGGGTTTTTGATTCTTGACTAACATATCTACTTACAATGAATTGTTTCTCATATGCTTAATTGAGTTAAGTACTTTGAAACGTTACATCATTTTGGTAACTAGATTTGTTTGAAATCAAAATTGACCAAAATTTCGCAATCACTTCAATGAAAGTTTTAAGACTAAACAAATGAATTGAAGAGTAGTCTTCACGAAATTCAATTTTGCTTCTCTAAGCAAAGACTCATTGAAATGAGTGGGAGCATTCTCTTAAACCGTTATGAAAAGGACGAAGTTCAAAGAAGTAAAATTAGAATGGAATTGATACAAGGTAATGTTAAAAGTAAAGTTATTGAAAATAACGATACTAAACCTATCAATCCTGACCGATAAAGTTTCCATTGTCTTAATTGTTGGACGCTAGAAAGGAAACTACCCCAAATTATTGAAGAATCAACAAGTTAGTTGTGGGACATCTAATGGGACCTTCTTCTTTAAATGTTTATTTGATTGACATAAATTTTGCTAGTACTACTTCGTCAATATTAGAAACCGGTGGTGGTTTTCATCATTGTATTTGATACATAGGATGATTAGAATATAACGACTAGCAACAATGATGTTGAGAGATAGAGTCATTGTGTACTCAATCTAATTTTTGGGTTTAGAGTTGTACAAAAGAGGTTTCCCTTTTGTGACCCTATACACCATGATTTGATATATGGCTAGCCCATTATCAAGGTGATTATATTCTAAACCCAACTAGAATGATATATCATGAAGGTGATGCAAGACTCAAATTGGTAACCCAAGATTAAACCTTAGATTCTGGAATGATGAACGCAAAGAGTTATTGAGTACTCTTGAAACAATTAGATCTTATGGTATATGCGTATCTTGTATTCAAAGCAAGATGTCTCGTGTCTTTTGGTTGAAAAGGAGATCGAGGTTGTAAATCATTGATCCAAAATAGGTTGATCATGTTGACACTAATGTGTTCATTTAATAAAGTAAATAGAGAAATCTTTGAAGAAGTTCAAAGAGTTCAAAGAATCACGATTTAGTCGTGATGGGATTATCAAAGTGAAGACTTTGATATAAGCCAAAGGAAATGTGATATAGTATCACAAATTAATCTCTCTTAGCACACATTATGGGATAATGTGTGGTTGGATAAAGAAATCAAACGCTATTCGATATGGTTTGGACTTCAATCAAGTTACTTTGAGTTACTTGATCCTTTTGGGGATTTTATCATTTTGTCTAAATTATTTTTCCACTAAATCTAAAACGATTCATATGAGATATGAAATGGTAGGGTACCATGCTTGTAAGTTTTAAAAAGAAATAAATGCTCATTTTTCCTTATTATAATCACGAGTACAACGGGTTTGTGGCTCGTCAAGCTGTCTTTCTAGAATACAAGTTTATTTCTAGAAGACAGAGTGGGAGAAATTATTCAAGAGCCACAAAGAATGTTATGTCGCAAGAAACTGGTCTTTCTTGGCTACATGAGACGTTTTGTGTAAGACGTTGTTTCTTCAAAACCTAGGAGGTTAAAGTCATCACTTGTTGAAGATGATGAATTAGTGTTACTTTTAAAAAGTAAAGAGCTTGCAACTTACAAAGAAATTGTTTGATTCAAGCTGATTACTTCTGGAAAGTAATGAACATATGACTTACATGAGAGTGTTTAAGTCACAACTCAATACAAGGCTTAGAGTCATGAAAATCCGAAATAAATTCCAAGTGAATTATTAAATATCAAAGCTTGATTGGTTGCAAAGGGTTTTGCACTAGTTGAAATGCTTAAGTCTATTTGGGTCTTCTTAGGGATTGTGTTTCATTATGATGATATACATATAGCAACTGAATCTAAAACCCACTTCTTCAATTAGAAGGAATGTATTCAATACATGTCTTGAGTTTTGTAGATTCTTGCAATCCTAAGATAATGTGAAACTTAAGAGAGGGTCTTGAGTAGGACATCAATGAGTTGGAATCAATGATTTGATCATGTGATAAAAACTTTTCTCAATAGGTTGAGAAGTTATGTTTATACATGGAGTTTAGTGGGAGTTATGGAAATTTTAATTAGTCTTATATGTGGATGACATATTGATCATTGGGAATGATTTAAGACTTATGGAGTATTATAATACATCTTTAATATCCAGATTTATGGAGATAAATCCACATGATATTAGCGTCAAATAAGAAGTCTTATGTTGATAAGATTCATGACTAGTTCAATCAAGATTGAACATATTTGATTGATTCCATTTACTTCCGCTGCCGAATCAATTAAATAGGAAATGATGTATAACACTTCATATACTTTGATTATGATGAATTGTTTCAAATCGAATTTAAGTAATAGTTACCAAGTATGCCATAAAAATTACCCTAAAGTGCTTGCAGAAGCATTAAGGATGTAAAGCAAAGTGTTTTTGGTGCAATTTTGTGTAAGGGTGTTACACAAATGACAATTGACAATTGAGATTGTGCATGGTTTCTGACAAAACCATAATAAAAACACATTAGGATGGTTAAGGTACCATAGTGACTATGTTGTTTAAGAAAAAGATTTTCTAGAATCGTTCTAGGCAATAAAGAACAATGAGAAATATTTACAACGGAAATTGAGTACACTTGCAATCATGGGGATGTGCAAGAGGGATGAGTCCCGCACACTCTGAAAACAGTGGGAACTATTCTAAGGCTAGAGGGCCTATGTCTTGATTGGATCTCGACACGTACTCAGAAAGTTTTGTAATGCAAATGTATACATTACAAAGGAAAACGAGTATGTAGTAAGGTTGAGTAAGGTACAAGAAGTTGATAAAACCTACTAACTAAAGCCTTCTCATAGGCTTAACATGATGGGTCATGTCATTTCAATTGAATTGAGATAAACAACTACATTCAAGATCAAACTGGATTATAGAATATGAAGTAGTAATCAGGTATTGACTATTAATATGTGATAATCACATTTGTCGTTCGAGTTTTTATATCTAAAAACTCCTTTTATACTTTGTTACATCCAAACGGGTTGTAAAGACAATACTGAACCCCGTTAAAGTGAACCCGGATTAACATGGTATTTGCCCATAGTCACTTGTATGAGGTGACGTCTCGAAGTGACTAGAGTGTGATGCGATTGATGGCAAGTTCAAGTGCCATAGAGTCATGTGAGATGACTAGTCGATCACATAGGCAGACTGTTAGGAACACTTTGTCGGGCCTTATGACCGGTTATAGAGTTCTGGCAAATTTATATAGCCTGGTCGTGGCGAGAGCTACTGTAGTATTCTAATGAGTCGATTCTTTTGACTAAAGACTGTTCACCTAAGGTGGCACAGTTTCAGATTAACTTTGATTAGTGTTACAACGACCTTCGTAAATGGGGTCAAATGGGCATATTTTGGGTTATGATGGTTGTGGCTAGTCGAAGGGAATAGTGCGATAGGAATTGTCCACCCCCTTGTCAGGGTTAAAACAATATCTCAGGGCCACTTGAGGAGTAATGAACTGGAAATGCTTGGCCACCCTCGGAAGGTATCTATGGTAGATAATTCCGGTCAATCAGTTATTCTCCAGATCGAGGAAACCACTCTCGATATGATCACTTGCAAGTACGACCAGAAAGGCACCTTGCATTGAGTGGGAGATAGTAATAGGACACGACAATTGGTGACGCACACTTGTCGAGGACAAGTGGGAGATTGTTGGAATATGTGTCCTCCGACAATAATGCGATCACAACTGTCGATCATGATGATCACATGTTTAAATCTCATTTTAAGAATACATGTGGGATGTAATAATTTTACAGTCAACTGGTCCACACATATCGGTAATGATTGGCTGACTAGAGTTTGACATTACTGTCGTGCGACGGTGGTGATCAGTTGATCCCCTTAGGTCATACCTATAGGGAAATACTCTTAATTGATTATTTAATTAATCGTATGCCGATACGAGTTAATTAAATTGCTTAAAATTGACGGATGATTTTGTGAGTGAAATTAATGTGTCTTATTGTAATTCGATTATATTAGATACGGTCTAAGTAATTGAATTGTTTTATTACTTAGATAAAATTATTGTTTACGAAACAATTGAAATTGGATGAATAATTTATTATAAATACAAGACGTTATAATTTATAATTTGATAAACCATTTTGGTACAAGTGATTACGAATTACTAGTGGATTTTGTATATGGCATATTTTATGAGTATGTTGATTTTTAATATGTTAAAAATACATTAAAAATTCACATATCAAGTTTCATGTCACATATGTCACAATTGACAAATGACAAAATAAAATGGACTACCCATTATATCACAAGTGTACCGAAAATTAGAGGGTATTAGTGCATAAATTGTGTTGATTATTTTAATAAGGGAAAAACACAATTATTACACTCTATATGTAGCCATGCATGCCTAGTTGTTCTTGGGAAGAAAGTTGGCCTCATGCATTGGCTACCTTCCCTCCTCCAACCGGTTTTGCCTAGTGTAATGATAGAGTTTTTCCTCTATCATTTTTATTCATACACACTTAAACTTATATTTTTTCTAGTGTAGAAAAATGCAATTTTCTCTACAACTTATGAAATTTTAGAGAAAGAAAAACACACAAAAATCCTCTCCTCTAAACTGAAATAGAGGAGACCAAAATCAATATTTTGGGTCAAATATTTAAGCTAGATTAATATTATTACTAGATCATAATAATATTAGTTATTAAGAGGTTTCCTTGGGTATATGCTTTTGGAAGAGATTCTAAACTTGAATCTTGTTCATCCATTGTTGGAAAGCTCAAGAACTAACAAGAAGGAGATCTTGTTGGTTCCCATAAAACCGAAATATTCATATGGTATGAAACGATTTTTCCTTACTCTTATTCTAGTTTTGCATGCATACGATCTTTAAGTTTTTTATGACTAAAACTTTAAACTAAAATATGTGATATTTAAAATATGATTTCCTAACAGTAACCTGCCAATCAAACTGCTCCCCATTATTTGTTCATCACAGGTGTTTACCGAATACACGTCAATCCAACGGTTGAGTAGGAATAGCTAAACAAAAACAATAAATGAATACAAGACAATATTAAATGCAAATGAAATGCATGCTCATGATCATCCTCCGAGGCTCCCGTTCATCCCGCCAATCAAAAGCGATCCTTCGCGAATCCGTCACCTAGCCAAAATATAATAATAATTACAATTATAATCCACTCTTATTAATTAAATATAAGAACTTGCCAATTATGATGATAATACGATTTATACGTTGTGTTTTGTGTGGATTTTGCGCAAGGCGAAATCAGGTCAGGGTGATATCGTGCAGGGTTAACTAGCTCTAATTAGATTTCTGGTCGAGGTGACGGTACGATATTAAGTCAAATGAGATAACAAAAATAACAAGACAAACAATTTTGTACATGGAAAACCCTTGAATGGGAAAAAACCACGGGCACCAAGCCAGGAGAGGATTTCACTATATGATTTGAGAGAATATCTTATGATAACAACAATGCCTGTATTTTTATGTAATATGTGTATATCTTCTTGCATATGAATGATGTCCTCCTTCAGATCTCTCAAGTGTTCTTTATATAGCTTCCTATCTTGAACGGCTGCATGATCAAGCATTGAAGGCTGAATATTCTCCATAATTGCTGGTAATAATTGCTGAATATTTCCCTCTTAATTACCGTATTTACTGCACAATCTTCATACTTAATGCTGCGTATTTATTTCCATTAATATACGCGGATATGGTCAAATATTGTCCTGATATTTGGACCGTTGTCCTCTCCATGGCCTGGCGCCTAACTTCATGTGTCCTGAGAGCCTGGCACCCTGAGAGCCTGGCAGTCAGGTTTAGATGCTATGCTGATCAGGGTGGTCTGCGGATTTCCAGGCCTAACAATTGCCCCTTATCTCCTCATTGGTAGTGCCAGGACGAAAAAATGAGGAGATAACTTTAATTTTGATAAGATCACCCAACGGTTAATTTTCCCTGATCAGTTTCCTGTAACGGCTCTTTTTACTGCAACTGTTGACGCGTGGTCTATTTACTGCAACTTCCTTAATTATTTTGCGGCTGAAACCCTAATCTTCTTTGCTATAAATACTTGCGTGCTTCATTGATTTGAACTCATCAACATAATTTCTTCGTCTTCTTTCTCTTAACTTCCTCTCTCTTCAGTTTTCTTAATTCTCAACTTCCCAAATCTCTTAATCAATCTTTCATAATTCTTCAATCAATGGCTGCAAAGAAAAAATCTTCCAGGGCGGCGGTTCTCGCTACTCCTCCTCCTCGAATCCCGAGGAAGTTTCTTCAAACTCTACCGCTTCTTCTCGCGCTCCATCTCCCGTAGTAGATAAGTCAAGTGATCCTCCATTGGAGATGATTTCAATATCTCATGGCGCTTTTCAATTCAAGCCTACCAAGGCTTTAAATGAGGATCAGTCTCCTGCAAACCGCTTGAAGCCTGAGTTCGAGAAGATTTTGAAGGATAAGGGGATTATCCCTGCTGATGCTGAAGTCTGGATCCCTGAGAATTCTCCTATCAGGGCTGACTGGGCTTGTCCTGGTTGGTTTTGCATCCACGACTGGGCCTTCAGGGCAGGTTGTAAGCTTCGTTTTTCTCCTCTTATGGTTGAGGTTATTAAGGAGATTGGTGTTCCTTCTTATCAATTAATGTCGATGGTGTGGAAAGTTGTATGTTCTATTGAAAACCTCTGTAAAAAACACAATGTCTCTTTTTCTCTTGATGATTTGAAGACCTGTTATGCTATTAAAACAAACAGTCCTGGCCGTATAAGTTTTAAGGTCAGGCCGTCAACTACTCCTCTTCTGAGCAATTTAGACAGTGGCCACGATAAGGGCTGGGCTGCTGGCTATATGTTTGTCAGGACCAATTCTGTGGGTCCTGACCTGGCGTATTTGAATCATGAGGCCTGTGTGGCTGGTGAGTTTTTTTGATTTCTTTCTTTGACCTGCATGTTTTTCCTGTTAGTGAGAAAATGAAATGAAAATAATAAATCATACCTCTTATGTGTGCAGTTGATGATTGGGTTACTGAAACTGAGTACCCTACTCCCAATGTCTCTACTTTCCTTGCTATTCCTCCTTTGGAGAGGTCCTGGCCTCTTTGTTGTGGGGTTGGTCACCTTCCTCGCTGTTTGAAGGCTGACGGGGCTCCTAGGGTGGCTAAAGTGTCAGGGACTGCTGGTGCCAGTACCTCAGGCTGTAAGTCTATTTTCATTTTTCCTTTATTTTTACCTGGGCTTCCTGATAATGTTTTGTTTGTATTGCTGATATAGTATTTCGTGTTGCAGCTACCAGGTCGTCTGTTCGCCTTGCCAGGTTTAGCATGGCTGACCTTTCAGCCAGGCTGGCGAAAATCAAGGAGGAAGGTCCCCAGGGGAGTGGGGATACTGAGCCTGTTATAGACTTGACTGAGAAGTCCGATCTTTGCCAAGGTCGATCTTTGCGCTGCTTGCCCTGCTGAAACAAGTTCGACCCCGAAAAGGAGGATTGAGGATGTTGACGTTTCTGCCCCGGTCAGGGAGGTGAGAACCAGGTTGGATAATATGGAGGCTGCTAGGGTGAAAATCAGGGACTATGCAGCTTCTAAATCAGATGTCATGCTCACCCTTGACCCTGTTGAGACTGCTACTCAGGTAGTTGCTTCAGTGGATCATTCTGTCAGCCTCTTGGCTGGTGCCCTGGCTGTTGTGAGGGAGGTATGTTGGAATCATTTCCATGTGTTTTGTTTTTGGTAGTCTTCTATTGTTGGTACAAGTTACTCATACTTTTCTTGTCTTTGGTCAGGGTGCCGCGACCTGTCTCCATAATGCCTATCAGGCTACTTCTTTGGTAGCTAGGATCGATCTGATGAGATCGGATTATGATAGGTTGAAAGTCTGAGCTGGAATTTGCAAGGGCTGACTTGGCTGCCAAGACTGCTGATTTGAGAAGGGTGCAGGCTGAGAGGGATGCTGCTAAGACTGAGGCAGCTTCAAGTAAGCGGCTGTTGCAGGAAGCCCTGGATAGGAATGAAGAGCTTACCTAGGAGAGGGATGACTTGGAGTTCAAGTTAGATGATGCCTCCCTCTATTTCTACATCAAGGGAAGGGCGGCTGCCATGTCGGAGCCTGTCGAGGCCAGGGCAAAATGGGACCCTGCAGCTGAGATGGCCTTTGCTGCTTTGAAGTATCCTGACCTGCATAATTTGGAGAATGAACAGGAGGTCGACTCTCCAGGGGAGCAGGACGTTGAGGCTGAGCCGGCTAAGAGTGGGGAGCAAGTTGTTGGTGCTGTTGCTTCAGAGGAGAAGCAGTAATATTTTTTTAATTCTCAGTTGGTATTTTGGCCCATCCAGGGGGGATGTCCCTGGACAAACATTATTTTCGTTTTCCTGTTTTGGGTCAGGGGGGCTCTCCCTGGCCTTTATTAATATTTTGGCACCTTTGCCCCAGGGGGTAAGGGTTTATTAATATAGACATGATGGCCTTCTTTTGGCTGATTTCACTTTTGTCTTTGCTTGATTTGTGAGTTTCATCCTGTTGGATCTGTCAAATATTTTGTTTGCATGATTTGCACATTATTCTGGTTTAAACAACCTGTACATTTCGTTTCAGTCTTTGTCATGAGTATTTCAACCAAGTATAGTTTTTTGCTATAATGGTTGAAAGGGTGGAAAATCCGGCTTGTCAGGAGGGCTTATGTCCCCTGCCTGGCTGGAGGGCTTGGTATTCGGCCTATCGAGAGGGCATTTTAGACTGATGGTCGGGATAAAATACCCTTGCATCGTCTTGCTGCGTCCAGCCGGTTGTTATCCATGGCAGTAAACCTAGTCAGGTCAGGCAATTATTTCATGCCTGATTGGTCCTGACTTTTTACTGTATCCGGTGGTGGTTACCAACTCGTTAGGCACAGTTAAGTGCAAAATTTTTGTTTCAGGAATATATAGTAGAGTAGCCCTCAATCCTGAATATTTATGCGTATAATCTTTTATTATGTATAATTGTTCAGGATTCAAAAAGTAAATAGATGGGTTAGTTGAGCAGGTATAAAATACAGACAAGTCATATAAAGCATGTAGTTCATCACATAGCACATCAGGATGAGTAGTGATTGAATTTGTACCGATCGTAGCCGATCCGATCTTTACATATGGAATAGTTTTAAATGAGTTACATTCCAGGATCTTGGGATCATTTCCCCTTCTAGTGTTTGGAGCCTGTATGCTCCTTGTCCAACAATTGAATCAATTAAGTAAGGGCCTTCCCATGTGGGAGCTAGCTTGCCCGCTGATTTTTCCTTTTTATTTGGAAATACTTTGCGTAGGACAAGGTCTCCTTCTTTGAAGACCCTGACCCTGATGTTTTTATTGTAAGTCCTGGCAACTGCTTGTTGATATGATGCCATCCCGATTTTGGCAGCGTCTCTTAGTTCTTCTGTCAGGACTAAGTTATCTTGCATCAGGTCTTTGTTTGTTTCAACGTTTTTCAGGCTGGATCTGGATGTTGGTACTCGTACTTCTGCAGGGATGACAGCTTCGCAGCCATACACCAGGGAGTAAGGTGTTTGGCCTGTCGCAGTTTTTGGAGTTGTCCTGTCTGCCCATAGTACTAATGGAAGTTCTTCAGCCCATCTGCCTCGTCTTCTTTTCAGCTTCTTTTTTAGGCAGCTTATGACTACCTTGTTGCTTGACTCTGCCTGGCCATTAGCTTTTGGGTATCCAGGGGTTGATGTTACCAGGTTGATATTCCATTCTTGGCAGAATGCTTGGGTCCTCTTCCCCACGAACTGAGTTCCGTTGTCACATACTATTTCTAATGGGACTCCATATCTGCAAATAATGTTTGTCCTGATGAAGGATATTACTTTTTTTTTGGTTACTTGCCTGTAAGAGTCAGCCTCGATCCACTTAGAGAAGTAATCAGTCATGGCTAACATGAAGACTTTTTGTCCTGGAGCTATAGGCAGTTTTCCCACAATGTCCATGCCCCACTTTATAAATGGCCAGGGCGCGGAAATTGAATGAAGGAGTTCAGATGGCTGATGTATGATTGGTGCATGGATTTGGCAAGCTTCGCAATTCGAAGAGTATTCCAGGCAGTCAGCCCTCAGCGTAGGCCAGTAGTAGCCTGTTCTGAGAATTTTTCTTGCCAGACTCTTTCCTCTTTTATGATTGCCACAGTGTCCATCATGTATTTCTTGAAGTACTAGCTTGGCTTCGGTAGGCTCCAAGCATCTCAGGTAGGGTCCAGCCTGCGATCTCTTGAACAAGGTGTTATTGATGATAGCATAAGATGAAGCTCTAATTCTAAAGGCCCTTGCCTCATATCTTCCCTGAGGTAGTATTCCTCGGAGAAACCAATCATAATAAGGTTTAGTCCAAGAGTTACTGTCCTGATTGACAGGGTTGACCTGCTCAGGTTTGCTGATGGTCGGCTCTAATAAGTGCACAATTGGTATTTTATCAAAAACAGCGGGGGTAAAGTTTGAACCTAGGCTGGCCAGAGCATCAGCCTGGGTATTTAGGTCTCTAGGTATTTGATCGATATCAAATGAAGGAAATTTAGCGGTAAGGTTTTTTGCATATTCTAAATACGAAATCATTTTTGCATCCTTAGCCGTATAAATTCCCTTTGTTTGATTGGCAATTAAGAGTGAATCAGTTTTTACCTTTAGGTTTTGAACACCGAGGTCTAGACATACCTTTAAGCCTGCTATCAGGGCTTCATATTCTGCTTCGTTGTTGGTAGCTTTGAACTCACAGCTTACAGCCTGAGCTATTACATCTCCCTGGGGTGATTTAAGTATTAATCCTAACCCTGTCCCCCTGGTATTGGATGCCCCATCTATGAACAAGGTCCATTCTTGGTCTAGGGTTTTATTTTCTAGTTGGTTAACCTCTTTTATTAGGTCTGGTTCCAGGTTAGGGCTGAAGTCGCACAAAAGTCATAGGGCCTGCGACTTGATCGCTGCCCTGGGTTCAAAGGAGATGTCATATGTGCTAATCTGTACTGACCATTTGGCCATCCTGCCTGAAAGTTCAAGTTTACGCAGGACAGATTTTATTGGTAAATTGGTCCTGACTATAATTGGGTGATTTTCAAAATAAGGTCTCAGCTTAGTACATGACATTATCAATGCTAAAACATATTTTTCAAGTAGTCCATACCTCAACTCAGTATCTAGCAGGCTTTTACTTACATAGAAGACTGGATGTTGCTGCCCGTCCTGTTCTTTCACCAGGACTGCACTGATTGTTGTGTCGGTGACAGATAGGTATACTGACAAAGGTTCTCCCTTTTCTGGTTTAGCCAGTGAGGGTGGAGATGATAAGTAGGATTTTAGATCCTGGAAAGCCGCCTCATGCTCGTCCGTCCACTTTGGAATTGTTTATTTTTCCCGAGTAAGTTATAGAATGTTTTGCATCTTTCGAAGATCTTGATATAAAGCGGTTCGTGGCAGCTACCCGGCTGTTAATTTTTGGATATCCTTGACGACTTGGGTGACTGTAGTTCCAGGATAGCCTTTATCTGTTCAGGGCTTGCTTCTATGCCTCTCTTTGTGACCATATATCCAAGAAATTTGCCTGCAGAGACCCCAAAGTGGCACTTTGCAGGGTTCAGCTTCATGTTATATTTTTCTAAAATTTCAAATGCTATTTCTAGGTGCTTCACATGATCTTCTGCATTCTTGGATTTCACCACCATGTCATCTATGTATACTTCCATGATGTCACCTATCTGGTCTTTAAACATCATGTTGACCAGGCGCTGGTATGTTGCCCCTGCATTCTTCAGGCCGAAAGGCATGGCAGTGTAATAGTATATGCCTCGGTCTGTAATGAATGCAGTACTCTCCTGGTCAGCAGGGTGCATCTTTATTTTATTGAACTCGCTGAAAGCATCCATGAATGTCAACATTTCGTGGCCTGCTGTTGCGTCTACCATGGCATCAATATGAGGCAGGGGGAATGGATCTTTTGGGCAAGCTTTGTTCAGGTCAGTGTAGTCTACACAGACTCTCCACTTTCCATTCTTTTTCTGCACAACAACTACGTTAGCCAGCCACTCAGGGTACATTACTTCCCTGATCATCCCCATATCCAAGAGTTTTTCTACTTCTTCATTTATTATGGTGTTTCTTTCAAATTTGCGCCTTTTCTCACGCACAGGCTTAAAAGATGGGTCAACATTGAGCTTATGAGTAATAATATCAGCACTAATTCCAGTCATATCAAAATGTGAACAAGCAAACCAAGATGATTTATTTTTAAGGAATTTTACCAGTTCAGGCCTGACATTATCTGGCGCGTCAGATCCTATTAAAACATACCTGTCAGGGTACTTAGGGTCTAGAATTACCTGATCTATTTCCATTCTGGGAGGTGCTACATACGTGCTCTTGACAGGGTACTGTAATTGCTATGCCAGGGACTTACCTGCCTTAGAAGGCTTCAAGGCTGCTGTGTAGCACTCCTGGGCTGTCTTGTGATCCCCTATGATTGTGACTATGCCCCAGTCTGTTGGTATCTTGATGCACTGGTGATAGGTTGATGGTACGGCCTTGGCATTGTGAATCCAGGGTCTGCCCAGGATGGCGTTGTAGGATGACAAGCAGTCAAGGACCCCAAACTTTTCATAGGATGAGACTCCCTCCACATAGGTTGGGAGGTGGATCTCTCCTAGAGTGCTCCTGGTTTCACCACTGAAACCTACTAGGACGCTGGATTTTTTGGTGATTTGATCCTCGTTTATCTTCATGGCTTTCAGTACGTCAAGCATAATCAGGTTTACTGAGCTGCCTCCATCTACCAGGATTCTTCTTACTGTGGCTGTTCCAATCTGCATAGAAATGACCAGGCCATCGTGATGAACATCAGGGATGACCACCAGGTCGCAATCATTGAAAGTGATTGTTGGAACTGGATCCAGCTTGCAGGGTGACACGGTCCTCGGTGTCCTGGCTATCTTTTTTGCCGCTGAGCTTGTCAGGCCACAAATCTCTGAGCCGCCTTATATGAATTTTACTTCATAGAGTGGTGGTGGTGGTGGAGGGAGGCTGCGATCCTGCTTGTGCTCCTGATTTTCTTTATCCTGGTTTGCATTCCTGCCTTTTGACTTGATCAGGTCTTTTAAGTATCCTGATTTCAGCAGGTAGGCCACTTTCTTCCTTAGAGTGAAACAATCATCCGTGGTGTGTCCAATATCCATGTGGAATTCGCACCATTTTGAATTGTCTCTTCTGGGATTTGGATTCTCTACCTTCCTGGGCCATCTAACAGCTGTTCCCATGTTGTCAAGCCTCTGGATCAATCCTGCAGTATCAACACAAAATTTATGTTCGGAGATAGGTGGATAAACCTTAGCCTTACCTTGATACTCATGAGTCAGATTGACTTTTGACTAATCTGGCCTGGAATATGGAGTAGGTCTGTAATTGTTCCCTCTGTTGCTTTTCCTATTGCTTTTTTCATGATCTCTCGGTCCACTGAGTGATCCAAGCTTGTAACTTTTATCTTCTTCCAGCCTGATGAAGGCAAGGGTCTTGGCCTGAACATCTTCGAAGGTGTGGCAGGGATACTTAGTGAGTTCACTGTATAAGTCACTATGTGGTAGTAACCCTTGTCTAAATGCCTCCATTGCTGTTCCAACGTCACATCTGGGTATAGATACTTTTTCTTTGTTGAACCTTGCAAGGAATGTCCTGAGAGTTTCATCAGGCTTTTGTGTAACTCGGTAAAGGTCACTGGATCGTTTCTCCAACTCCCTGCTACTTGCGAACTGCTGGTTGAAACTGTTAATCAGGTTGGCAAAGGAGTGGATACTGCCAGTAGGCAGGTTTATGTACCATTGCAGGGCAGGACCAGTCAGGGTCGTTCCAAACCCCTTGCACATGCAAACTTGTCTGAACTCGCTAGGAATGGATGCGGCCAACATCTTCTGCTTGTAAAGAGCCACGTGATTTTGTGGATCTGTGGTTCCATCATAGACCCTCATGGATGGAATTGTGAACTTCTTTGGTAGATCTACTTTGGCTATTTCGTCTATGAAGGGTGAATCAGCATAGCTGTCAGGGGCAGCTTCTTCCATACTGGCAGGTACTCCTGGTATCTTGTCAAATTTTTCATTGAGTTTTTTGATCTCCTGAACTACTGCCATCATGATAGCCGCTGCAGATTCATCAGGTTTGTCATCATTTTTTGGCTCTTCATCACCATCTACGTTAGTGATTTTAGGAGTATTTGGGCTCCCAAAACTGGAAAAATCAATGTTTTTGATGATTGATGAAAATGGGGTTCCTGGTTGGAATCTAGAGCCTGCCCCTTGGGTTTTTTCCAATCTTTGCTTCAGGGCGACTCGATTCTTTCGATTCAGAATTTCGCCTTCATTTGGGCCACTTTTTCTTTCGTGCTTTCCAACTCGGCCGATTTTTCCTCGGAGAGCTGCATTCAATTGATCTTCAACGGTGGGTTGGGCCATTTTTGTAGGTTTTTAAGTTTTTGTAAGATAAGAAAAAAGGATTAAAGAGCTAGATGCCCCACGGTGGGCGCTAATTGTTTTGTGTGGATTTTGCGCAAGGCGAAATCAGGTCAGGGTGATATCGTGCAGGGTTAACTAGCTCTAATTAGATTTAAGTCGGTCGCCGACAGGTACGATATTAAGCTGTAAATGAGATAACAAAAATAACAAGACAAACAATTTTGTACGTGGAAAACCCTTGAATGGGAAAAAACCACGGGCACCAAGCCAGGAGAGGATTTCACTATATGATTTGAGAGAATATCTTATGATAACAACAATGCCTGTATTTTTATGTAATATGTGTATATCTTCTTGCGTATGAATGATGTCCTCCTTCAGATCTCTCAAGTGTTCTTTATATAGCTTCCTATCTTGAATGGCTGCATGATCAAGCATTGAAGGCTAAATATTCTCCATAATTGCTGGTAATAATTGCTGAATATTTCCCTCTTAATTACCGTATTTACTGCATAATCTTCATACTTAATGCTGCGTATTTATTTCCATTATTATACGCGGATATGGTCAAATATTGTCCTGATATTTGGACCGTTGTCCTCTCCATGGCCTGGCGCCTAACTTCATGTGTCCTGAGAGCCTGGCACCCTGAGAGCCTGGCAGTCAGGTTTAGATGCTATGCTGATCAGGGTGGTCTGCGGATTTCCAGGCCTAACACGTTGGAAACGGTTTCAACAATTACACTAACCCCTCTCCCCAACCCGGTTTCCCTCCTAAACCCGACACCATACCGGACCCATCACTACCCCAGCACAACCAGGCCATGGTAGCCACCACCTCTGCCCTGCCTGGCCCCCAACACCAACCCATAGAACCACCACGTCTTCCCTTTATCTACCCTCTTTCTCGACACAACCACAACACCTAACAACACTGCCGAAAACCCGCGTTTCTTCTTCACCAGCCTCGACACAACCAAGCCCACCACCAGACCTGCAACCGTGGACCTCCTTCACCCCTGCCATCAATCACCCTCGACAACCCCTTAGCACAACCGCACAACCGCAGCAAAAACAGCTATGGACAGCAACTATAACTTATCAACAGCGAAACAGCAACAATATCGTCACACTACTACAACAACCACAATAACCACCACGCCCCACTATAGCAGCCACCAACAACAGCCCAAAAACACCACACACACATTCCACCTTAGTCTTACCCAAGTCGAAACCCGATTGAATTGCTAAACGGGTCGCAATGCCCTCTCTTCTCTCGATTCAAATAGCCACAACAGTCCCGACCCCTCTTGCAAATCAACACTCCACCAACCACTACCGCCCTGACCACCACCAAAAACACCGTCAACACGACCCCCACACCAGGCCCTAACCCTACCCCCAGGTTAGTCGGGTCGAAACAGTCCATGGGTTAAGTACTCGGTTTCTTAAGACGGGTCCATGTATATAACTATATAATAACACCAATTCAATACACGTAACCTAAATCTAATTTGGGTCAACGTGGTCAAGGTTAACGGGTCAAGGTCAGTCTAGGTTGGGTCCATTGTCAAGGTCGGGTCTTGAGTCGAGTCAACATATTATTTTAATAATTTAATTATAAGAAAGAGTTTATGAGACGATTACCTTAAGAGATAGATGTAAAGCTCCCTTCTTCTTCTTCTTCTTATTTTTCTCTCTTACTTTTAATTGTGATTTATGTGAATACAAGTGAACAAAAGAATAGCTAGAGGGTCCTATTTATACTAATAGGTAGGTGGAGGAACTTTCCTTATCTTATTAGTAATATTATTATTATCTCATATTAATACCGTATAAAATACTTGTTACCTTAATTATCGTATAATACCGTCACCATATATATTTATACTAGTATGCGTCATATGTATACATCCTCCATCATATATGGATTATTTAATTATTATTTTCCATCTCATAATTACGTGTCTCAATAATTAATAAATTAATTAATATAAAATATCCATTTTCATAAATCTCATTTCAATAAAATGATGTTGATCAAACCTTTGACCATCCTCTAAAATACGGGGTACTACAGTCGCACCAAGACTATCCCTCAATACTAATATTATTACTAACTAGATAACAATATTAGTTACCTTAAATATTGATTCTAATATTAATATCATTACTACCATAGTAATCTTATGTGAATATTAGAATTTATGAACAATTTTTTATGCATAAAACAATTTTATGTAGGGAGAAGAAGAGGTTTTTAGCATAAGAGTTAATCTAGCTAAATGAGAACAATTCTCTTGTTTTATGTATATGGGCAAGTGGTTTTTAGCACATAGGGTAGTCAAATTTTTCTTCCCAATTTTGCCTTTTGTTCTTCACAAGAAAAGCTATAATAGGTGTAGGTATCTTTCATGGAATAGGGTCATCATTATGTTCCAATTAGTATAAAATAATCACCCACTAACCCTTACATAAATGGGTTTTAGCCACTTAAAATGGACTCCATTTTATTTTTGTCATTTGTCATTTGTAATATGTTTGAAATGGAAGAGTGCTTCAGGGTTTCTATGCGATAAAGATATGCCCCAAAGATTAAAGGGAAAATTTTATCGCACGGCAATTAGGCCTGCCCTACTTTACGGCTCCGAGTGTTGGGCCGTGAAGCAGTGTCACATTCAAAAGATGAGTGTGGCGGAGATGCGCATGTTGAGGTGGATGTGCGGACATACAAGGAAAGATCGGTTAAGGAATGAGGTGATTAGGGAAAAGGTAAAAGTGGCGCCAATAGAGGACAAGATGATGGAAAACCGACTAAGATGGTTTGGCCACGTGAGAAGGAGACCTATGGACGCACCAGTTAGGAGGCTGGAGACTTGGAGAACAGAAAAGGTCCCTAGAGGCAGAGGAAGACCGAGACAGACATGGTTGAGAGTGATAGAGCACGATATGAGAGTTCTGGGGCTTGAGGAGAGTATGGTGACGGAGAGGGCAAAATGGAGGGAAAGGATACATGTGGATTTTTAGTATTTGATGTTTTTTGACATATTTAGTGTTTTTATATTTAATTTAAAGAAATTAATTTATTTATTTTTCTCTCCTTTATTACACTTTTTCACCAACCACTTTCTTATAGATTTCATCTGGTTCATTCCGGATCCTTCACTCTATTTCGGTTTTTAAAAATCGTTTTAATCTTTTCTCTCGATTTAAATTTTAAGTTTTTATAAAAGAAAGACGGAATTCGATTTTAAAACCCCTAAGTTCACCTTGACTTTCAATTACATTTTCGTTCTTCCTTTTTGTTTTTCATCTTCCCTTTTTTATTCGCATTTTGAGGCGTGCGTGCACCCATGGACGGTTCGAAAAGATGATTCATGTCAGCCGACCCCAAATCATTTTGGGATTAAGGCTCTGATGTTGTTGTTGTTGTTGTTGTCATTTGTAATATGTTGTGACATGTGACATGTAACATGTCATTAGTAATATAAATGCATATTTAACTAATTAAATATCATTAGATATTAAATAAATTACAATTAACAAATTAACAAGTAATTCACAATTAGATGTATATAAAATGGGTCACATTAGGTCTAGTTAATATAATCTACAACATTTTGCAATTATGATTAACCAATTACTCTTATCTCAAATGTTTCACAAACATTAATCAATTTTAGTAATATAACATAGTAATTACTAAATTGAATCTTATTTAATCATATTACAATAAGATATAATATTTTCTCTTATATATCAATTTGTTCAATTTAAGGATTTAATCAATCTGTATCGTCATACAATCTATTAACTTTACAATTGAGGGAATCATCCTTTAGGTGTGAACTTAAGGGATCAACTGATCACCACCGTCAAACGACAGTAATGCCAAACTCTAGTCACCCAATCATTACCGATTAATGTTGATCAGTTGATATATATAAATGAATCATCCCTTATGTATTCTTATCATGAGTTTCAATAATGTGATCGCACCATTGTTGAGGATACATACTCCAACAATCTCCCACTTGTCCGAGACAAGTGTGCGTCACCAATTCTCTTGTCCTATTACATTATCTCCCACTCAATGTAAGGTGTCTTGCAGGTCGTACTTGCATGTGATCATATCAAGAGTGGTTTCCTCAATATGGAGAGTAACTGTTTGACCCGGAATTATCTTCAGTAGACACTTTCCGAGCGTGGCCACGTATTTCCAGTTTACTACTCCTCGAGTGACCTTGAGATTTCAAATAACCCTGATAAGGGGTGGACAATTCCTATCGCACTATTCCCTTCGTACACCCACAGTTCATCATGACCCAAAAGATGCACACTCACCCCTTTTGACAAAATGGCTTGGGACAAAAATCAAAGTCAATCAGAAACGGTGCCGACTTGGGCGAATAGACTCTAGTCAAAGAATCGACTCAAAAGATTACTATAGTAGCTCTCGCCACGACCAGGCTATATAAAATCGCCAGAACTCTATTAGCGGTCACTGCTCGACAAAGTGTCCCATACAGTCTACCTATGTGATCGACTAGTCATCTCTTATGACTCTATGGCACTTGAACTTGCTATCAATCAACTAACACTCTAGTCACTAGGAGATGTCACCTCATATAAGTGACTAAGGGCCAATACTATGTTAATCCAGTTCACATAAATAGGGTTCAATATTGTCTCGACGACCTATTTTGAAAACAAAGTATTATAAGAAAAGAGTTTTTGAATAAAACTCAAACGATGAGTGCTTTATCACATATGTAAAATTGATACAATATCAATTACTACATAATCTATAATTCATTTTTAATCTTATATATAGTGGATCATCTCAATTCAATTGAAATGGCATGACACATCATGCTAAGCCTATGAAAAGGCCTTGATTAGTAAGTCTTAGCAACACTTTGAACTTTACTAACCTTACTATATACTATTTCCCTTTGTTATGTATAATCTTTATTATAAAACTTTTGAGTATGTGTCTAGATCCAATCTAGACATAGGCTATCTTGCCTTAGAATAGCTCCCATTGTCCTCACAGAGAGTAGGGATAGGACCTTCGGTAATTGGAACGAACTACCATAGTTCCTCCAAATCACAAAGCCGAATTCTTCATGTTCAATACTTTTGAACTTATTAAGATTCTTATTAACATAAGAATATTAACTTTATGCTAATATCTATCGAACTGGATATCTTAGAGATGTATTATTCTTCTTCTAATTCTTTTATCACTCACAGTGATCAATATGTCGTTCACATATAAGACTAATAAAACCACCCTACCCCCACTAAACTTCATGTATAAATAAAACTACTCGACAAATTGAGAAAAGTTTATTACATGACTGAAACATACCATTCAACTCCTTGACTTTTACTTAAGATTTCTTCTTAAGTCCGTATCCTACCTTAGGATAGTTGTGATTTACAAAATTCATGCAAGATGATTTTAAAATCCAACACTCAAATAATATTATTAAATCCGAATTTAACAAAGCGTTGCAATTGGTGTAAACCTCTTACCACCAATACACCAAGTTATAGAAACATCTTAAGGTTTATGTTCAGTCCGGACTTTTACGGAGTTGAAACTAGATAAAGCATCTTAATAAGTTACAGGTTTGTTACTTTCAAAATAACATGACTCCTGTCCACTTTAGGTTTCGAAGAAATAATTACTGATTTTGACCAAGAAACAACATCTTCCTATGTCTTATTCTCAGTTTGTGGCTCTTGAACATTTTCTCCCACTCTATCTTTAAGAAATAATCCTCTTTTCTTTACTAGACAGCATCATGAGCCATAAACCCTTTGTTCTCGTGATCATGTAGGAAGAAAGAGCACATGTTTACTATCAAAACAAGCTACAATTTAGGTACCAAGCCTAACCATATCTCATATGAAAAGTAGATGATTGCTTTAACCATGTTTTATATTAGTGGAAAATTTAAATGCTAGACAAATTGTGATAGAAACTACCTCCAACTTTATAGTAAAGATTCAATCATATCGCATAGGATTCTTTGTAACTTTCTAACACACCTTATCTTAATAGTGTGTGATTATGAAAGTTATTTTGTGATACTATAGCACACTCTATATGGTATAAATCAAAGTCACTACTTTATAGTTCCCATCCTTAACAAAGTACTAATACTTTAATTGTATAATCTCTAGGTTTTGATACTTTTTAAACATTCATTTGAACTTATTCAAAAAAATTCTCTTCTTACCTCATTAAGTGGATACCAAGTATCTACCTAGTTCGTTGGTAAAAGAGATGAAGAAGTATTAACCTTTTCTGATTGAAAATGTATTCGACCATACACTTCAAAGTGTAAATAGGGCAAATATCTTGCTCTATTCATAATCCTTTTCCAGAAAAATTCATGAATTAACTTGCTTTGAATACAAGATTTGCACACACCAAAACATACCCAATCAAATGGTTTGGGAGACTAGTCAAAACTAGTTTCTAAATGTGATTTTCAATCGAGAATTGAGAAATGATTGGGGTCACCAACTTGAGTTTTGTATATATATATATGACATTTTATTTCTAGTTTGAATATAATTACCTTGATTTGTATGGTCAAGCCATAAAGTTAAACGTGGTATGTTAGGGGACAACGCTTGTTTTAATCGCATAATAGAGAAACCCTTTGCGTTTTATACAAAAACTTGAATTATATTCTTATTTAGACATATTGTACATCCTAACAATTATTGAGGTACATTTCTAAATACAAAACTAAAATGAGTACGCTACAACATTCTTATGTTCAAGGATGAAATGGCAACTACACTCCATTCATGCACATTTCTGAACTTATTTTTGCTAGTCGTCACACGATAATGCCAAATATCATGACGAAATTCACAAATTTGTATCAAATACTCATGATGTGGTATTTAGTAATAATGCAATGTCAATGTCATAGATTTTCAAGAAGGAATATGTTTGAGTCACACGACCAACTTCCTTGATCTTTACTTATTGGGGTTTGTATCTATTTTACTGTCTAACACCTTCTCTTTCGAACCTAGTTCTATCCTTAATGACTAAGATAGGTACTTACTGCTTATTGCTCCCACTGACTTCAAGGATTTCTACTTGATGAAGACTTATCTTCGTATAAATTCTTAGTTAATCCTTCACAAGGGTTAACTCTATTGTGGTATTTGGTTAATCAAAATTTCTATCAAATTAATTTACCAATTTAACATTGTCATGTTTTTAATAACTTAAGTGCTTGATGATAAGTGTTTAGGTTGAGCAATAAGATTGTTGAACCATGAATGTATAGAAGAATTCATCAAAACATATTTTGACTAATTATTATTTCTATTCATAATTCGTCACAAGAAATCATACATAGGCATGTTAGGAATTTAAGATGCTTAATCTTATATGACATAGGACAACTCCTATGGAGTTCTATGGAATAGAACGATTTCTGTGGAACTAGTTCATGCCCTATTTAAACGGATCATTTGAGGATTTAGAAAGAGATTCTATCTGTCGTTAGTAATAGTGGTTTAGTGGAGACTCGTGTAACAATCGAATCGATATCGTATATTAATAGGAGAAGTGATAAAGAACAACATAAAACAACGAAATAGTGGGAAAAGAAACATTCATCGTTAATATATGAAAATATTTTAGCATGTTTTAGCATTTATATAATGACCTCCACCCAATTATATAAATGATTCTGAGATCCATCTTCACACAAACATGGGCACGGGAAACCGTTATATCCCATACTTGAATAAATTTGGTGAATTAACTCTTTAATTGATTCTACCTAATTAGTACTCTCGGTCGATGAATTTCATAAATTTCATCTCTAGCCCTGGAACATAAGACTAGTCTTTATATCCCGTTGAGTCCAACCAAATTTCGCGTGTAATAACGTTTTATTACCCCACTTACCCAATGAAAAATGAAAGTACCCCGGGAAACCGAATCTACCCCAAATGTCAAAGGAGTTCATGGGTCCTACTATTTGGAAAGGCTAATCTCAATTTTAAATATGCAAGAGGTCTTTTCGATTTATTATCTATCACTTTTATGGGAACTATATTAGTGAACTAACGATAATTATAATCGACACGGTCGAAAAGACGATATATATATAAAAATGCATGTGATGTTAATGGCGATTTGGCAATGCATGCAACATATAAAGGAAAAATGCAAAGCAATAAATAAATTTCCTAGTATGGCCTTTCCTAAAATAGAAAATCTAATAATCTATTACAAATTCGGAAACCAACTCCTTTGGTCCCTAGAATCTTCATATGGCACGCCTTCCAAGAAAACTATGTCTTGTCGAAACACCTTCCGAATGGCACCATCTTGAAGGAACTCCGGAAAAACAAATATAATAAAATACATAGCTATTTTTATTATACATTTGTAATATGAAAAACTAGTAAAATAAAAGTGATACGAGATCACAATTAAATAACAACTGAATTGGTAATCCCTTACATTACGGGTAATACCGATTAAAACTAAGGCCATACTAAGATAAAATTACATAATTCAAAATTATATAAATAAAATATGACATTCATCAATGAAAATTGCAGCATAAATATATGTGATTAACATGCCAAATTAATGTGCCAAATCGCCCTACTTAAACCTTATATCGTATATAATCCGGTTTTATGGAAATGTGTGATAACAACTTATTAAAATCACAAATCAATACTTAAATCAAATTTAGGCCCAAGTTAATTATCCTAACCTTCTTAGGACTCAAAAATTAGTCTTCACTAAACATTTGACAATAATTCAACTTGGTTTTGTATTATTGCTTATTTAAACTTCTTTTAATCATAACAATTATGAAATAATTCTCAATAAATTATAAAAAATTGAACAAATTCGAAATCGCATTTTTCGTATAAAACATAATTTTTATCATTTAATTCCAAATTAAACATAAAAATTATGAAAAAAATCAAAATCAAAATTTTGAACATTTTTAAATAATTTCCAGAACCTGGAAATGGCAAAATTTCAACCAAAAATTTCGAATTAATTTTTATGACCAATAAAGTTGCCCTTATATCGATTTTATCACATAAAAACCAATAAACATACCAAATAAATCAAAATTAATCATGCAAATTTAGATCTGATGTCTATATCATATATATAACATTAGGAAAAAAATTCATGTCATAAAATTCATTTTAGCTATTTTTGCTAAAAATATTCACTATTTATATCATTTTAACCATTAAAATTATAAATCATGCATAATAAATCACATTTATCTCAAATTTTACATACAATCTGTAAAATATGCATGTGACATCATATTAAAATTCCATGGCATGTTTCGAAGTTTAACTGTTTTTAGTAATTTAACCTCCATTTATACTATTTTTATCACATAAAAATCAAAAACATGCAAAACCAACCACAATGATCCGAAATTTTACATACGATATGCAAAATATGAATGTGAGGTCACACTAAAAAATCACGATCAGTAGTGAAGTTTAACTATTTTTACTAAATAAAAGTTCATTTTACTCATTAAAATGTCATTATTTCACTAAAAATCATTAAAATAAGCAATAATCATCCATAAATCATCAAAATGACCTAAGTATATTTTAGGATCAGAATATATAACATTCAAAATATTTCGTGGCTTTATCCTTATAAATCACAAATTTTTAGTTTTGATTAAGTTACATTTAACTCGGAAAAACAAAACCGATTATGCATGCACGACCTATGCTCTGATACCACTTGAAAGGGATTCAAAAACCCTCTAATTAAACTTATTTAATCGATGGTCTAAATTACTCTTTGATTTAGTCATTAGATCTAGTGCATGCATAACAAAATTAACAAGGTTAGGAGAAAACGATTTTCTTACATTGATAATGGACGAAATATGGACACTAGGTTAGAACACCTTCCTAACCTAGATCTTGAGCTTGAACATATTAGGATGATCCTCCAAAATCTTCAAGTATTCATTGTGGAATACCTCCTCTTAGTTGCACCAAGACTATCCCTCAATACTAATATTATTACTAACTAGATAACAATATTAGTTACCTTAAATATTGATTTTAATATTAATATCATTACTACCATAGTAATCTTATGTGAATATTAGAATTTATGGACAAATTTTTATGCATAAAACAATTTTTATGCATAAAACAAATTTTTATGCATAAGAATTAATCTAGCTAAATGAGAACAATTCTCTTGTTTTATGTATATGGGCAACCGGTTTTTGGCACATAGAGTAGTCAAATTTTTCTTCCCAATTTTGCCTTTTGTTCTTCACAAGAAAAGTTAGAATAGGTGTAGGTATCTTTCATGTAATAGGGTCATCATTATGTTCCAATTAGTATAAAATAATCACCCATTAACCCTTATATAAACCGGTTTTAGCCACTTAAAATGGACTCCATTTTATTTTTGTCATTTGTCATTTGTAATATGTTGTGACATGTGACATGTAACATGTCATTAGTAATATAAATGCATATTTAACTAATTAAATATCATTATATATTAAATAAACAATTAACAAATTAACAAGTAATTCACAATTACATGTATATAAAATGGGTCACATTAGGTCTAGTTAATATAATCTACAACATTTTGCAATTATGATTAACCAATTACTCTTATCTCAAATGTTTCACAAACATTAATCATTTTAGTAATATAACATATTAATTACTAAATTGAATCTTATTTAATCATATTACAATAAGATATGATATTTTCTCTTATATATCAATTTATACAATTTAAGGATTTAATCAATCTGTATCGTCATACAATCGATTAACTTTATAATTGAGGGAATCGTCCTTTAGGTGTGACCTTAAGGGATAAACTGATCACCACCGTCAAACGACAGTAATGTCAAACTCTAGTCAGTCAATCATTACCAATTAATGTTGATCAGTTGACATATATAAATGAATCATCCCTTATGTATTCTTATCATGAGTTTCAATAATGTGATCGCACCATTGTTGAGGACACATACTCCAACACAAGGATGAGTACTCGTGGAAAGTTAATGTGAACTTATACATGAAACTTCCCGCGCCCAGGAGATTTCTCGAGACCTCCCACCTACCCGAGATGACACCACCTCGTCCTCCGGCCCATTCTTACATTATCCCAGTTAAGCTCACCTATGCCCTTAGTGATGAAGAAGTAGAACGGGCTAATACTCTGACAATACCTCATGGACTCCCGTACCATTCGATGCATGATCCATCACCCTCATATATGCCCATGCCTTCAGCGCCTCGCGATCTCCCTAGGCATTCTATATATACCATATCGTCTTCCTATATGCACGTGCCTTCGCCACTTCATGACCCTCCTAGGCATTCTATGCACATGTCATCGCATACCGGGGAATATACCCGACCACAACCTGCATATGATCACCAATACCCTATGTTAAACCTTATCGAGCGGGTGAACCACTCCCTAGTACTAAAAGACATGCATGAGTTTACTTACAACCAAGGTGTGAGACCCACTCAGCGTCCTAGCTTTTGGTCCGGGGATGAGAATACTTCGGGGGTCTTTAAAGCTTATGGTATCCAACCATCGGATTGGAGTACTAGAATTCCTCACAACGAAAGACACTTGCTTGGTCCTTGGGCGGGACCTCAATATGCCACCGGAAGTTTCTTTGGCGAGGCTTGTCAAGGAGGTGGGAGTGATGCTTACCAAGATGGTGGAGGTGGTGTTTACCAAGGAAGTGGGAGTGAAGGAGGAGCGTCGGGTTGGACATCAGAACCTATAGATCATGATGGAGACAATGCTAATGTAGTTATTGAGGATGCGGCAACGGACGCCTCGGGAGAGACAAGGAGCGAGGATCGTAACACTCGAAGGGAGGAATCGCTGGTGAACAAAGAAGGAGCCTTGATTCGGTGGGTAAAGAGACTTGGTAAAAGGAGTAAGTCCTCCGATTATATTTGATTGTCTTGAGTCGGACTAGCTTAACATTTACCTCGTATGAGACTTGAACATTTTATTCCTAGGTGTGTAATCTTGGCCATAAGGCCAAAATGTGTTTACTTTGAGACGGGCAATGGTGTGGTAGTCACCATTGGAATTGTTTACCTTTATTTGATGAACTAGGTGGAAAATTAGAGGCCATTTCCCTTAAGCTCGAGACTGCCTAGCACCACTCGATCGATTGCCACACTCACTCGACCGAGTAGTAGAGTGCAACCGGGTGGCCCTTTCCACTCGATCGAATGACCCGTTTATGCCCCATTTTGCATGTTTTTAACCAATAGTTGAGTAAATACCCATGTTTAGTGACCAGAATGGTCTCTTAGTGAGTGGATGGACAAAAAAAAGGGTTTATGTGATTGACTTTCATGAAATGTTTACGTTTAACCACAACACTTACTGTGTTATTATTGCTTGAAAGGTTGTGTTATTATTTAAAATGTCATTAATCAAGGTGTATTTAATTAACCAATATCAAGGTGACGTGACTAAATGGACGACGAAAGCATGAGATAATCTATGTGACACGTAATGGTTCAATGACTTTATAGTGAGCGACATTGTGAATTTTATGATAATTGCTTGTACACCAACGAACCCTGTGATGGGTATAGATGAAATACTTACATAAAGTAAAAATAGACACAAATACGTGTGAGATCATATGATACATATGACGCGATATATGCGTGACATGAGGATAGTAAGTGAGTTCTACTAGAGTACGTAACCTATTACGTGGTGCCCGGTTTTTTCTTACCTTGTTGTATATTCGCGGGTAGCTTATGAGTTTACCCATGTGTTCGAGCGTTGAACTTCGGGACGAAGTTCTCTTTGAGAGAGGGGGTGAATTTAATAATCGAAAGTTAAGAACGAAACTAAGCTTTATAAGAGTGACAATGCCAAGAGAACCTCGAGATGGGAAGCGGTTGTATGTAAGAGAGTGAATACGGTGAAGGCTTGGGAAAGAGAGGAGACTATAGAGTAGTAGCGAGATGGAGATAGAGACTTGAGAGAATGGTGGGAAAGAGAGAGTGAGGTGAACTTCGGGGACAAAGTTCATTTTAAGGGGGGAAGATTGTAACACCCGGATTCTATGAGACCCGCAAAAGTACCTTGGGATGCGTGAGGAGACCTCGGAGTTGATGGAACTACTCGAAAACAAGGAATGACCGTACACAAGACCTAGTGTGACCTAGACTAAACATAGTGGGTCTGAAGTAAACCGAGTACGGTGTTTACTTGACCGAGTAGTTGACACTCGGTTGAGTGGATGAGCACTCGACCGAGTGAGTGGCCCTCGACCGAGTGCAACTGTGCAGCACCCGATAAACACAATTTCGGGATTTCACCTTATCTTTTCCAAATCATTTCCTCCTTCTTCCTTCTTACTCTAAATTCTCCCCATTCTCTTTAAAACCTTCACAAACACACTCTCATGGGATTCAAGCTTGATTTGGTGGATTCTTCATCCTCCTTTTTCCTTCCTCTTACTTTGTAAGTCTAGATCTACCCTTCTTTACTTAGTTAAAACCCTAATCTTTTGGGGATTTTGTCTTGTTAATTAATTAGTAATTAGAGTAGGCTTTATGGGTAATTAGTGGGTGATAATAAAGGGTTTTGTAGTGTATGATAGGGTAGGATGTATTTGTGATAGTATTGTGTGGTTTGTATAGGATGAGACGGTTTCATGAGACGGACTCGAGTTGGATTCGAGTAGTTCATGAAGATTTCTAAAAGTTAGATTAATCCTACTCGGTTTCAATAATGTGTGTGTATATTTCTATGTCGTTTGCATCCTTTGCATAACATGAGTCGAATTTGTATCATATGGTAATGTTTGAGGATCGCGGTGAGTCTATTATGTTGTTAGATTTGTATTATATCATGTAGTTGGCATGCATGATGTATGAGAAAAAAGCAAATTGGTAAGAGGTTGCATATTCATTATAAAATGGGCATATTGGCATATTATGATACATTTAGTGATATATGTTATGGTTGGTAATTGTTGGTGGTGATTCTTGTTGATAGGCAAAATCGCACACCTAACAAAGCTAAATTCCCTAGACACAAATTAATGTAGTAATAGGGGTCGAACACAAGGAGACGGGTATTGCGTTATTAAATGCTATGAGTAGACTTCTATCAAGGTCGATTACGATTGGTTTGGTTTGTTGGTTGGTTTGATGATTAGCAAATAAAATGATATAATAATATATGATTAAAGTAGTCTAGGGGAGTCAGGTCACACATGCAATTGTAAATATATATTCATGCTAAACTCGGAAATAATAACATTGTCAATTGTTTAGGCTTAAAGACACCCACCTATCGATATTAGTGTCAACCATAGACCAGGTCCTTGAGAAACTCTCGTTTATGACTAGGTCGTCCTACTACACATGCTTAGTCTAATCCAATTCCGTGCCTCTCGACTTATAGAACGAATTAACAAACTTAATCAATGAATAAGGCCTCTAAACAAAGATTAATCGTGACGATACAAAAATGTGATAGAAACAATTAGACAATATTATATCAACCTAATTTATCATTTCCCTAGACTAAGGAAATTTAGCTACTCATATTGAAATGAAAAATACAAACTATAATGTAAGAAATGCTAGACATGATTATAGAAATAATGTAAACTAAATGGTGAATCATAAACTGAAATAATAAACTATGTGATATAATTAAAATACTGGTTGGACTATCGTTTTCGGTTACTTGTCGTTGGGAGCACCTAGACCAAAACAATATTTATAACTTCACAAACTACTCTACTATTAGTAAAGGGGTAAGTAAAGGTCGGATCCCAAGGGACGGGTATTGATGTAGGATTTTCGATTGCAAGTAGTGGTGTCTAAGGGTGTAACAATTTGGCTTGAGATAAGAAGATCACTAAACTAAATAACAATGTAAATAAACAAGCAAGATGATTAAAATGAGATGTAAACAATTGATTAAAAGCACTAGGGTGTCATGGGTTCATAGGGGATTCATGGGAATTGATCATACAAACATATTCTGAAATTATAAGCAAGCAATTATTGTTGTGTTAGGATCGAGTTGGTTTATATCTTACAATCCGAGGAAGGTTTGGGTCCCGGAGCCGAATCGATTAGATTGTACAACACCTACAAGTCGACTTAATCCTCCCTACTCAACTATATACATAATCTAATGAGACTCGAGTTGGTTTATGTCTTACAAATCTCATTGAAAAGGTAAGTGATGGGTAAAAAATACAAGGATTTATAGGCTCGCATTTCATCAAACATAACATGTGCATAAGTTGAGATCACAACAAGCAAGCAAATAAATTATGTGAACATATTAGATTAAGCATGAATCATCCTCCATGTTGGTTTCCCCTAATTCCCCATTAACCCTAGCTAAGGAAACTACTCACTCATTATCAAGTTTAACATGCTAACAAGTTTGTCAAACATATTAACAAGAAGATGATAGTCTCCTTTTTGCTAGTCTTTCAAAAATATGCGCATCCCGAGTGGAACAAGGAAGAGACGTGTTGTACTGGGCTGGAATCCGAGCGGCCAAGGGGTCAGGACGAGCGGATTGCAGTGGTGCAGGACGAGCGGATTGTGTGGTGGGTCGCTCGGATTGTGTGGGTCTGGGACGAGCGGACAGGGCGTGGGACGGTCGGATTGTGGAGGTGGGACGAGCGTCCCGAGGCTGCGACGGGCGGATTGTAGTCCAGCAAGCTTCTTCCTCTTTTCTTCTTTTCTTCTTCCAACAATCCTCAAGGATCTTGTCAGAGATGCAAGGATCTTCTTCATCATTGCCTATCTACTACATTATTTACATAGGTCTTGTCTTCACTTTGATGCTTGGTCATTAGATTCGATCAATTTAGCTCCATTTTGCCATGAAAATGCAAGGTTTGCACTCCTCTCCTACCAAGGAAACAAAACCTCAAATAATATGCAAAACAAAGGACTACAGATATTAAATGACCCAATTATGCACTAAAAAGCATAGGAACGAGGCTAATTTGGGGACTAAATATGCTCTAATATTGGTCACATCAAATATCCCCAAACCGAACCTTTGCTCGTCCCGAGTAAAGAGGTGACAAAACTAGGACTCTTATTTAAACTAACCTACTAATATAGCCGATATGAGACAATTAGCGGGTCTCACTCCGCCCCTTCAACTCACAACAAGACAACCATGAGGTAGGATGCCTTCTTGCAAGGCAAGGTGGGGCTTGCCAAAATGGCGACACATCCAAGCATTCAAGCACACAAAATCAAGTAATGGATGCATCTACAAAAGAATAGCCACTTTCCTCATCTGAGTGGCGGAAATTATCTAAAGGGAAAGCAATTCAAGGGTACGCACTCCTTCATAAATATGGTTTCTTTTAATTACTAAGCCTAGAAGGATACCAATAAATCACCTCCAAGTTGTGTCAAGCTAGGGCACCTTTGTCCTCAATCGTTAAATGCTTTCGTCAAGAGTAGACTCCCTATGGTGTTAGAAACACTGGAGGATCGCGGAATTCCCCTTCTTGCCTAGACAAGAAGATGGGTCGTCCCCTCTCTACCATGCACAAAAATGGATACGATGGAAAAGGGATCAATAGAATTTGAGTTTCATTTGGGAGTTTGCTTTTGTTGTATTTTCCCCCAATTTCTTGTGGCATTTGACATTTGAGAACACTTTATTTTTGCCATTTCTTTTGATGTTTGGCATTTCAATACTTGACAATTTTTCAACTTTTTGCATTTTCTTTTTGAACATTTTCAAAGTCACCCCATTTGTAGTGAGGGTGCTTATATTTGAAGCATAAGAGTTTTCATTTTTGTTACTCCTCTTTTCTTTTGATGCAATTGCAAACTTTTTCACTTTTCTTTTCATTTCTTGAACTCAAATTTTGAACAATTTTTGTGCCCATTCCCTTTGATGACAAAATGTAGTAGAATATGGATGATGGATGGTTGCATGGTTTCAAGGGTCACCTTGGAATAAACGGTAGCCAAGGAGTTATCACACCACAAGGTGCTCTTGACTAGGCCTTAATCCATGGATCAAAGGATACTAGCATGACACATCCTAGGGTGTTTTACAAGTATTCTAACAAACAAATTCTTAAGAAGAAAAAGCATCTACAAGGGTCTTATATACACTTGTCAAGTTTCCCAGATAGACGGTTTTCACAAAATTTTTCTAACATGCAAACTACATGCCATGATGCAATTAACATTTATTAATCATAATGCATATGCTTCTACCAACTAGTATGCCAAATAATCTAAATGCAATCCTAAATTCACATTGTTTTTACCGCATCAATCAAAATAAAGCCATATAGTCATTAACATAAAGAGGAAAAGGAGATTGGAAAGATCATACCATGCGGTCTTCAATATTCTCATGTCTCGGATGTGGCATAGTCAATCAATATGAACAAGGATGAACAAACACAATATATACAAGACTACACTACAAAGGAAATGAACTTGTTTTTGGATTTTTAAATTTTTAAATTTTTTTGTATTTTGTTTTAATGAAATTAAAGGACATATTTTTGGTTTTTTCAAAAAATTTAATTTTTTTGGATTTTGTTTTAAAAAAGTCAAGTTAGAATTTCCCATCCCCATACTAGTATGGACATTGTCCTCAATGGCCAATATGATAGGAAATTATGCAATTTAATGAATATGCATGATTTCTAAGCTAAATGCAAATAATATATAAACAAGAGTGAATGCACACTAAGCTATGCTATATGATGCATGGTTTTTGTTATGGTGGAGAGCATAATTTAGATTAGCTCCCAATGCATATGCATAAACTTCCCCAAACTAAAATAGACATTATTTCTAATGTCAAAGATTTTGGGGGAGTTCATGCACATAAAATGCAATGCATGAAACTAAAATTTGTTATTTTGGATTTTGAAAGTTGGGAACAATAAAAATGAACACCTCAATGAAGCCAAGGTGTTAGTCCTCTAATGTTGCTAGGACTCCACAAAATGATCAATATAAAATAAAAACAAGAGAAGTAGACAAACCATAAAGGAGGTGTAAGAATGTAGGAGCCTCCAAAAGTTTGCTAGTCCTCACCCATCGTGTCATCATTATTATTATCATCTTCCTCACTTGAGGCATCATCAACCTCCACAGATGTGGAGTCATGTCCACTCTCACCTTCACTCTCTTGTTCTTCCTCACTTTCCTCTTCTTCTTGAACTTCTTCATCTTCACCTTCTTGGTTACCACTCTCATCAACAACCATCTCCTCTCCACCCGGTCTACCACCACTAGAAGTGCTAGGAAAGAATACCTCCTTATCCGCACAACTAGGCAAGGGACAAGATGGATCGAGACGTCCTTGCCTAGCAAAATGTAGGAGGGGTGGATATTGGGCCTTCTAAGCATCAACTCTATCATTGTAAGCTTGTTTATGCATTTCCTTCATTATTAGAGTCAAGTAATCATTTCCCGCCTTGGCATTTTTGGGGTTGAACTCGTGGTATTCAAATAGATAAGGTGGGGTGATAATGGAGGAGGAGGGCTCGGCAACTTCTTTCCCTTGGTGTTGACTGATGTATTCGGTCTCTTCGGACAGTGGGAGAAGGTAATTCGGTCTATGAACATTCAAGCGGCAAATTTTGCTAGGCAATGTGAAGGATCTAGCTTCATTCGTCAACCACCCAAATTTGTTGTCAAGAGTATCATTCTTGACCCATCTGAACTTTAAAATCATGGTGGGCAAATCGATAAAATGGCCTCCTTTTACCGGTGTATAAGTGTTATTCTTGTTGAAATTCCGGTTAAAATGTTTAGCCAAATAGGTAACTAATCCTTCATTGGTAATAAAGGTCGTGCCTTCTTTGCCAGAATCAACATTAAGCCAACGATCAATCAAAAGTCATAAAGCATTGTATGGCTTGGTAAACTTTCTTCCAATGTTCAAAGCTTCCGGATAATCAGCTAATTGTTCAATGACCGGAGTGGTAGAAGTAGTAGCTTCCATAGGAGGACCTTGTTCTTGAATCTCCAACCTTGCATTATGAACTGCCAATGGCTTTGATGCTTGTTTGTCTTGAAGAGCTTGTTGCCTCTTAGAAAGTGTCTTCTTTTGGGGTGCCTTGCTTCCACCTTTTGTTCTTGCCATACTCCTTTGCTTAGTAACACCAATGAAAGTTTGAAATCTTCAATTTCTAGTAATGCACAAATCGATTTAGGATAGATGAAGGTTTCTTTGTATCCTAAAAATCGACTCAAAACTTGAAGATTTTGGTGTTTGAATCACTTGTTGTTGCTAAAGGAGTGATTAATTTTTGTTTTGAGGAAGTTTGGATTTGATGTGGTTGATTTTGGTTGAGAAAATTGATTTTTGTTGATGGAGAGGATGAGGGTTTTGGGTAGTGTTTGTGTTTTGAAATAATGGAAATGAATGGAAAAGGAGGGTTTAAAAGACCCGTTGGTTTTTGAACTGCAGAGGGAGACAAGCGGCTTCAGTATCGGGACGCTCGGATTCTTCAATTTCTGGGTTCAGAAAAAGATGCATGGGACGAGCGGATTGCAGGAAGGACGAGCGGATTCCTGAGCTGAGACGAGCGTCTTTCGCTTAGGACGCTCGGATTCCTTTCCAGTGAAAAATCCCAAATTTTAGCAGTAAAAAGACGAGCGTCTTTCCTCTTGGATGACTGTCCTGACTGAGACCAGCGGATTCCTTCCTGGGA
This sequence comes from Silene latifolia, assembly GCF_048544455.1. Lineage (NCBI taxonomy): Eukaryota > Viridiplantae > Streptophyta > Magnoliopsida > Caryophyllales > Caryophyllaceae > Silene > Silene latifolia. Next base: position 48,801,752 of record NC_133536.1, read on the forward strand.
CGCTCGGATTCATAGTCAGACCCAAAAATATTTTCTGCAGCTTCATAAGATGAGCGGCTTATGCCTTGGACGCTCAGGTTCTTTCAAGACGAGCAGATTATCCCTCGGGCCGCTCAGATTCTTCCTCGACCACACGGATTCAGGTCCATCCGTGGGTGATTCGTAACCCGTGTAATTTCATTCTTCAATTCTTGAGTTCTTCATTGTAGGGGCACTACAAAGGCATGAATAGCCTAGGCAATTACTATCCCCACACTAAGGCAAAGCACTATACATCAATAAACTCATAAGTCTCTCCCTCACTTCTCTCAAAATGATGAAAATCTTGATCAAGGCATAAAAATGTAAATCTAAAAATGACAAAAATGCAATGCAATAATTGAAATGCAAGTTAGGGAGTTAGAATATTTACAAATGGTGGTTTAGGGAGGACTCCACCAAACTCTCATCCAATGTGAGATGTCAAGGGGGCATATTCAAGGTGTTGTTGATGTTACTCAACACCTTGAAGAAGTAGTCGAAAGCTTGCTCATTATCATGATAAAGATCCTCAATAGACCTTTGCACTTGTTGTTCTCTATGATGGTCTTGGGTCATAGCATTACCAATATAGGGATTGAATATCCTTTTAAACTCATCATCCCAAAGACCGCATACTTCGTCTACTTGATCACTAAAAATGTCTTGAGTTGATGAAGACAACTCTCCTTCTTTCTTGTCTTGGCCAATGAGGCCTTCTTCTTCACTTGTCATGGGTGAGCTTTTCAAGCTCTCAATATTGCAATTTCCTTGCTCTTTTGATGGAGCATCATCCACTTTCTTTTTCCATTGAAATTCCAATTTCTTCCTATCATCTTTCCGGCTATAGTGATCAACCATAAAACATGGCTCGTGCAATCGGGGAGCTCTCATAGTATTGTTAAGATTGAAAGTGATGGTTTCATCTCCCACTTCAAGGGTGAGTTTTCCATGCTTTACATCGATCACCGCTCCCGCGGTGTGCAAGAAAGGTCTCCCTAAAATAATAGGAATGTTGGAGTCTTCTTCCATGTCAACAATAACGAAATTCACCGGGATGAAGAATTTTCCAATTCTCACGGGAACATCTTCCCATACCCCTAAAGGTGTCTTTGTTGATCTATCCGCCATTTGAAGCGTGACGTTAGTGCATTTGAGTTCTTCCATTCTTAGCCTCTTGCTTACCGAATATGGCATGACACTAACGCTTGTCCCAAGGTCACATAAAGCTTTGTTGATTGTAGTGTCACCAATAGTGCATGGAATGGAGAAACTTCCCGGATCCTTGAGCTTTGGAGGTGAACTTCCTTGAAGAATAGCACTACTTACTTTAGTAAAAGTAATAGTCTCAAGCTTCTGGATTGATTTCTTATTTGTAAGGATATCTTTCATATACTTTGCATAGGCCGGGACGTGATTGATCAATTCCGTAAATGGAATTGAGACTTCTAAATTCTTCACAATCTCCATGAATTTTCCAAGTTGGTCATCAAACTTAGACTTAGCTTGACGACTCGGGAATGGAAGTCTAATCACAATAGGCTCCTTTTCTTTGGCCTTCTCTTCATCCTTCTTTGAAACTTCTTGATTGGTGGGTTCTTCTTCTTTAGAGTTTTCAACAACTCTTTCCTTGTCACTAGCATTCACAACATCTTCATCAACGGGCTTCTTCGGCCCTTCATACCTTGTACCACTCCTCAAATGGATGGCACTCACCGATTCTTGTCTTGAGGGATTACCTTGAGGTGGTAATTGCCCCTTTTGTCTTGTGAACTTGAAGATGCTAATTGAGACATTTGATTCTCCAACATCTTTGTGTGAGCTAGTATGTTGTTAATGGTGATGTCTTTTGCTTGGCTATCCTTTTGCATTTGAGTGAAAAACTCTTGTTGGTTCTTTTGCATTTGGAGGACCGCTTTTTGAACATCAAAACCTTGGTCATTTGATTGAGTGTATGGAGTTTGATTTTGGAAACCTTGGTTTTGGTTGTAAAAGGGTCTTTGATTTTGGTTTCTCATTGGAGGTGGGGTGTATGTTGGTTGAAGGTTTTGAACATTTTGGCTTTTGTATGAGAGATTTGGATGGAATTTGGTGTTTTCATTGTAATAGTTGGAATAATGGGTACCACACTTGTATGCTTGAAAAGCATTCACTTGCTCACTTGTTCCCCTACATTCACTTTGGTCATGTCCCAAAGTTCCACATTTCTCACATATTTCACTTGGAATTGATGAAGATGCCACCATAGCATTAACATGTTTCTTTGGTGATTTTGAGGCTTCTTAAAGTTTAGTCATAGCCTTCTCAAACTTCAAATTAATGGTATCAATATGAGCACTAAGTTGAGCACCCAATTGAGTAATAGAGTCCACTTCATGCTTTCCTCCTCTAGTAGCCTTCCGAGGTCTACTATATTATGAGTTATGGACCGCCATTTCCTCAATCTTGTTCCATGTTTGATTATCGTCAACTTCGGTGAACATACCATTTGATCCCATGTTGAGAATGTTTCGGGAGTCTTCATAAAGACCATTCCAAAATTGTTGTACCAAGAACCACTCACTAAGTCCATGATTAGGACATGAGCGACATGTTTCTTTGAATCGCTCCCAAGCTTCATACAAAGATTCTTCGTCCCTTTGTTTAAACCCCGTGATTTGGGCTCTTAGCATGTTAGTCTTTTCCGGAGGGTAGAACTTTTTTTAGAAAGCAAGAGCCAATTTCTTCCAAGAGTCAATACCAAGAGTAGCCTTATCAAGGCTCTTTAACCATTGTTTCGCGGTACCAATCAAAGAAAAAGGAAATAAGACCCATCGAATTGGGTCTTGAGTCACTCCAGTTTGTGAAATCGCATCACAAAAAGTCTCCATATGAGAATGAGGGTCTTCACTAGGCATGCCACCAAATTAACTTCTTTCGACTAATTGGATAAATGCGGATTTTGCAATGAAATTACCGGTCAAGTGTTGTGGTGTGGGAGTACCATTGGGTAGGTTCTCCTCGGTTGGTACGGAATGTGATGAAAATTTAGGCATTGTGGGTTGATTTTGTGGTGGGTTTTGTGTTGGGTTCTCCTCTCCTTCTCTTGCAAAAGGGTTGATTAACTCAATATTGTTTGGTTGAATATCCACAATCTCACCAATACCTCTCAAAGTATTTCTAGCAAGTCTTCTATTGGTTGTCAAAGTTCTTTCAATTTCGTGATCAATGAGTAACAAGTTACCTTGTGATCTTCTAGACATGCAAAATATCAAACAACTTGAAAACAATTAGAGCAAACCTTAAGGAGTATTAATTCCCCAAGGCAATGAAAAACACAACTAACAACAATCAAATAAAATCAAATCAAGTTAACACCGTCCCCGGCAACGGCGCCATTTTTGGTCGGACTATCGTTTTCGGTTACTTGTCGTTAGGAGCACCTAGACCAAAACAATATTTATTGCTTCACAAACTACTCTACTATTAGTAAAGGGGTAAGTAAAGGTCGGATCCCAAGGGACGGGTATTGATGTAGGATTTTTGATTGCAAGTAGTGGTGCTAAGGGTGTCACAATTTAGGTTGAGATAAGAAGATCACTAAACTAAATAACAATGTAAATAAACAAGCAAGATGGTTAAAATGAGATATAAACAATTGATTAAAAGCATTAGGGTGTCATGGGTTCATAGGGGATTCATGGGAATTGATCATACAAACATATTCTCAAATTATAAGCACGCAATTATTGTTGTGATAGGATCGAGTTGGTTTATATCTTACAATCCTAGGAAGGTTTGGGTCCTGGGACCGAATCGATTAGATTGTACAACACCTACAAGTCGACTTAATCCTCCCTACTCAACTATATGCATGGTCTAATGAGACTCGAGTTGGTTTATGTCTTACAAGTCTCATTGAAAAGGTAAGTGATGGGTAAAAAATGCAAGGATTAATAGGCTCGCATTTCATCAAACATAACATTTGCATAAGTTGAGATCACAACAAGCAAGCAAATAAATTATGTGAACATATTAGATTAAGCATGAATCATCCCCCATGTTGGTTTCCCTTAATTCCCCATTAACCCTAGCTAAGGAAACTACTCACTCATTATCAAGTTTAACATGTTAACAAGTTTGTCAAACATATTAACAAAGCAAAACATGATGAATGAATGGAAAATGATTAACAATACTTAAAACAAGGGTTAAGAGAATTATACCTAATGATGATTCCAAATAATAAGCAAAGAATAATAGAAGTACTTGATGATTGATGGAAGGTTGTCAATCTCCCAATAATACCCAAATAATCTTCAATTAACCAAAATAAATGATGAACAATAGAGAAATTAAGGAAATGAGATTTGTATTAATGCTTAACTAAAAGTTGATTATAAGATTAAAATGAGATTAGGAAGAACATAAATAATATTAAGGATTGATGATAATCTAATTAGTACAATGGGGTATTTATAGTGAGGATTAGGTACATAAATTAGGGTTACTAAGGGCTTAAATGACGATTAAGACCCTTAAGAAAAGTTGAGGAAATGCTCCTCTCAAAGGAAGATGCTAGTCTCCTTTTTGCTAGTCTTTCAAAAATATGCGCATCCCGAGTGGAACAAGGAAGAGACGTGTTGTAATGGGCTAGAATCCGAGCGTCCAAGGGGTCGGGACGAGCGGATTGCAGTGGTGCTGGACGAGCGGATTGTGTGGTGGGACGCTCGGATTGTGTGGGTCTGGGACGAGCGGACAGGGCGTGGGACGCTCGGATTATGGAGGTGGGACGAGCGTCCCGAGGCTGCGACGGGCGGATTGTAGTCAAGCAAGCTTCTTCCTCTTTTCTTCTTTTCTTCTTCCAACAATCCTCAAGGATCTTGTCGGAGATGCAAGGATCTTCTTCATCATTGCCCATCTACTACATTATTTACATAGGTCTTGTCTTCACTTTGATGCTTGGTCATTAGATTCGATCAATTTAGTTCCATTTTGCCATGAAAATGCAAGGTTTACACTCCTCTCCTACTAAGGAAACAAAACCTCAAAGAATATGCAAAATAAAAGACTAAAGATAGTAAACGACCCAATTATGCACTAAAAAGCATAGGAACGAGGCTAATTCGGGGACTAAATATGCTCAAATATTGGTCACATCAAATACTAATGATAAAACTATGTGATAACCAAAATAGAAATGTAAACTAAATAAACTAGAATTAGAATTACCTAAATAGAAATGGAACTTGGACTAGGAACTTGTAAGGAAGAACAAATGAGAACCAAAAGCTTGAATATAAGAACCAAATGTTTAACAAATATCAAATGCTTAACAATATTAAAACTAAAATGAGAACTATGAGAGAATTTGATTGCTTAAGGCTAATAGAGAGTAAAATGGTATATGAAAGACGTATGAAAAGATGTATCCCAATGACGGAATAAGACCCCTATTTATAATAAAATAGAGGCATAACGTAAAAGTCCAAGAAGAGGTCAACCCCGATCGGGGTTGCCAGCCCCGATCGAGGGCGTAGGAATCTAGGCAATTTTGTCTTCAATTCTTGATTAAATGCTTGAGGGGTCTAATGTTTATGTTAAATGCTCCTTAATCACCCGGTTAATCCACATAATTTGGCATCCCATGAGCATCCAAAGTTGAGCATCCAAAGTGTTTGTGTGTATTTCTTAACTTGGGCTTCATTTGTGATTTTATATGTGCATCAACCCACTTCATAATTCCTCATGTTTAGACCTTGTCATTTCCATAATATCCTATCATGGTCCATCTTGCTTCCACTTAGCTTAGTGAACTCGGTACTCGCTAAAATGACGGGAAAAAGCATCCAAGCACTTCATTCCTACAAAATGTGATAAAATACACGCAACACGCCTAGAACACAAGATTAGCTCACAAATTTACTAATTAAAGTATGATATGCAATCAAAACCGATCAAAAATGAGGGTAAAAGTATATATAAAATGAACACATCAAACTCCCCCAAGCTAAACTCTTGCTTGTCCCCAAGCAAGAAACCATATCCCATAAATTGCAAAATCCTAAAACAAGTTAAGCATAATGATTCATAACCCGAGACAACATGCGCAAAAGGAATAATGCAAAAACATGGATGAGATTTACATGACGGCGTAGCATGAAAGACTTTGAACGAACCTTTAAGCTATTGCATGATATTTTGACTAGTAGACTCTCACGATGAACTCAAACTCATTTGTATGTGAAAGGACATTTTGTAAGAAAATACTCACTTATCCTCGACTCATGAGAATGTACCCGCAATCTAATATGGTAATCATTTCAAAACTACAAGCCAAAAACATTCATATGCAATCATGAAAAAGAAGCCATATGGGTAAGAAGAAGGCAAATAAGTAATGGGTAAGAAAGGGGAACAAATGATTTATGGTATGTGGAGCTAAGTCAAGCTAGTAACAACCATATGCAAGGATGCTCAATTTCCAAAACTATTCCCAAAAATTCCGATACAAACTATAAGAATGCTCTCCAAAATAAATGAATAAGACATGAGAGCTTTCTTATACCAACCTCTTTTTCTTCTTCTTTTTCAATTCAAATCATACTTTTTTTTTTTCATTTCGTGCTTTTTTTCCTCTTTCTCATCTTTCTTTTTCAATTCATTTTTTATCCATCATTTTTCATTTTTTTCTTCTTCTTTCATTTTTCTCTTTTCTCATTTCTTCTTCAAGAGCATTAAGACCAAGCTCACAATGATATTTCAAGATAAAACAAATCCCAAATGAGCATCCAAACACAACTAATCAAAGCTACTAGCTCAATAAGGTAGACAATTTTTATAAGTAGCTAGGGATCAATTTTGTGAAGGGGTTCAAAAAAGCAAATTCAATCATGTGAATGGCTCCAAAATGCTAACAACAAATGAATGCATGCTTATAAAGAGATGAAATCAAGACCATACTTGTGCATTTTGATGAAACACACAGCATAATAAGACCTACACTCACCTAAGAGAGACCGAATATGGATGCATCGATCTAAGGAGGTTCCACCTTACCAATTTTGTAGCTCGCCAATAGTCAAGATCAAGCCTATTCAGTTCATTTTCCATCTCCCACCTACTATGTCAAGACATCCCCATGTAGCAATTATCCCATCATATAAGAATAAATCATTAGCTATAAGCTATCATTAGGATAAGCAAGAGGGAAAGTAGGCTAAAAGCAAGCAAAAACACACAATTTCTCTCAAAATTTTCAATTTTTTTTACATGCAAACTACACTATAATGCAAATGCAATCCCCCCCTCCCAAGCTAAACACAACATTTTCCTCAATGTGCCAACAATTAAATCTCCCAACTAAACCATAAAAATGGCTCAAAGCACATAATCAAGAAGGACACGGGGTCATATTTAATGGGTTGCGAGAAAATAAACTAAAGTGTAAAGTAAAGAAAACTTACTAGACTAGCTAGCCTCCCTCAAGCTAGTATGTATACGGGGGACTCTTCCTTTCATCATTCATTTAAGAAAAGGGCCAAAAGTTGAACCCCTTCCTTCCTTTCTTCTTACCACTACCACTTCCGGATGCTTCTCCTTGATGACCACTTTCACTAGAATCATCCCCTTGGAGAGGAGTGACATATTCACCAATATTTTGCCCACTTCCAAGTCCATCTCCATAGCTATTATAACCACCATAGCCACCACCATATCCACCAAATCCTCCATTAAATGCCTCAACTCCATAATCTGAACCACAAAAATCCGGACCGGGAGCATATGTAGTATAAGTACCTACATCATGGTTAAAAGGGGGAGGAGGAGGAGGAGGAAATCCACCCGGGAGATAAGTATAAAATGAAGGGTATGGCTCCTCGGGTCGAATTACTCCTTGCCTAGCAAAATGATCATATATGGGATGCAATGCAAGTCTTTGGTCATCACGAATGGTATTAATATTAAGACTAAGATCACGCATCATGTCCATCATGTCTATGCTAGATGTGGAATGGCGTGCTTGAGAGGGTTGACCTCTCTCACGCCGCTCAACAGTGGTAGATGCCTCACCTCGTAGAGGCAAGTGATAAATAGTGGGGGTAAAGGGGGCACTCCCATGATAGGGCTTGGTATGGACTAAGGCCTTGATTTCTTTTTTCTCTTCCGGTAGATTAATTGAGTCTTGTCTACCAATTTTCCAAATCATGTTTGGATGGGAATCCCTAAACCAATTGCAAGATAGGAAGTAGTCATAGTCAAGTCCACTCCCTTTTCCTTAGTGATAAGTAACGGTCTCAAGTTGGTGGTTTCTTGGTTAAAGCGGCATAAGTGCTGAGCAATTTTAGTAACCAATCCTCCTAAGATAATTGAACTATTTTTCGGGTTACATTGCTTTGTCAAATATACCTCAAAGTGGTAAGGGATGTTTATCCCCCATTTATCATCACCATTGACATTAAAAAAGGCACCCAAAATCTCAACCTCTATTTTCCTCACCGAATGAGGTTCATTTCTCCCAAAGAATGTCCACCCCATAAACCTTTGCCAAACACGAATGTCGGGGTAGTGAATGTATTGATGAGGGACATGTTCCCAATCTTTAAAAGGGAAGTGAGAAATGGAATTCCATGTAATAATCGGGTTGTAAGATTCGGGTGATTCAACGGGCAAGTTTTGATGAGGCAATTGTAAAATGTTAGCAAATTCCGCTAGGTCCAATCTATGATCATTATTAAACAACCGGAAAGTTACAAAATTTATAAAACCTTCCCTTTTTTACCTATGAAATTCAAAAGAGCTCAAGAACTCATGTGTGAGTCCGGAAAAGGTCTTATAGTCCATGGTGTAACAATGTTTCATACCAAGGTTCTTAAACAATGCCTTCACATTCTTTTCTATACCAATGTTGTTTAAAGAAGCTTGGTTAATGAACTTAGTGGATTTCATACCTTTGTTGCGTAAGATGACCCAATTGTTCCATTGTTGTTTACAATTAAAGATCACTCCGGGAAATTGCGGATCGTGCCACTCCGGTGTCTCTTGTATTTGAACATCCTCCGCAGCCCGGGAAGATTCCGCATCACCTCTTTTTCTCTTTGAAGTACCTTGGGTAGGAGCTCTTCTTGTTGCCATTTTCTGAAATTTTAAGACAAAAATTCATCTTAAGGCAAACCAAAATCCATCCAAATAGACATAATAGAACAAATTAGTGAACTAATTCATCCTATAAACATTAATAGAACATAATCTAACCAATTTCTAGCAAAAACAAGCACAAAATCAATTTCCCCCAATTTGAGTTAGGGCTTGATAAACTTGATTTAATTGATTATAATGGATGAAATCAAAGAGAAAATAGAAGAATACTTATTTGATGATGATTAATGATGAATGATTCTTGCAAAATGATGAAGAAAGTAGTGTTTTGTTGTGATTTAAGGTGAAGAAATATGAAGATAAGTGATAGAAGAGGGAGAGATAGGTATCGTCGGGTACATGAAGATGATAGAATGATTGCCTCTTACCCGTATAACAAAATAAAGCCAAAAAATATGAAACCACGTCCCCGATCGGGGCTGGCAACCCCGATCGGGGTTGACCAGTCATACGCGCTTTTTGACTTTTCCTCCGTTTTTCTTAATTTCCGTCCCGTTCTTGAAAGTTACGTCCTCGAACGGGGTTTTTGCATGGGGAAGCGTGAATTTTCTCCTTTAAATCTCCTTTTCTTCATTTTTCACCTATAAATCACAAAACAGAACCCCATCAAGTCTAGTAATTTTATTTCTATTTCTACGAAAAACAGTAAATTGCAGAAAATTAAAAACAAAAATAAATAAAAGCAAATAAAAAGCTTGGGTTGCCTCCCAAGAAGCGCTGGCTTAACGTCCCGCACGACGTAAGAAGCTTGAGTTGGTTTAAGCTTTCTTAAGTAGAGGATGAACGGTCACTTACTCTATCACTCCAACGATCACATTCTCATGGTAAACCTTCAAACGATGGCCATTTACTTTGAATTTATCGCCCTTGGTGGTCATCACTTCAACGGAACCGAACTTGTTGACATTTGTGACAGTATATGGACCAAACCACCGTGACCGTAACTTTCCTGGAAATAGCTTGTAGCGGGAATTGAATAGCAACACCTTATCACCGATTTGAAATTCCTTGTTCAAGATCTTTTTGCCATGCCATCTCTTTGTTTTCTCTTTGTAAAGACGGGAGCTCTCATAAGCTTGTAAGCGGAACTCGTCAAGCTCATTTAGTTGCAACAACCGCTTTTCTCCACTCAACTTTTTATCCATGTTAAGCTCCATGACCGCCCAATAAGCTTTTTGTTCCAACTCAACAGAGAGATGGCACGCCTTTTCATAGACCAACCTATATGGTGAGGTAGCAATAGGTGTCTTATATGTGGTATGGTAAGCCCACAAGGTATCATCGAGCTTCATACTCCAACCCTTTCGTGATTTGGCAACAACTTTCTCAAGTATGGACTTGAGCTCATGGTTAGAAACCTCCACTTGGCCACTAGTTTGTGGATGGTAAGCCAAGCCTCTTCTATGATAGACCCCATATTTCTCCAATAAGGCATTGAGTTGTTTCTCACCAAAATGAGTACCACTATCACTAATGACCGCGCTCGGAACACCAAACCTCGGAAATATGATCTTCTTAAATAAGTTGATCACGGCACGAGCATCGTTTTTTGGAGTAGCAATTCCCTCTACCCATTTAGAGACATAATCAACGGCAACAAAAAATATAAGGATTCCCTTTTGATGAAGGAAACGGTCCTTGATAATCAATTCCCTAAACATTGAATACCTCTACTTTCAAGATACCATTTAAAGGCATCTCGTGCCTCCTTGATATAGAACCCGTCCTTTAACAAGCATCGCAAGCCATCCCGAAATCTTTAGCATCTTGAAACATAGTTGGCCAATAGAAGCCAGATTGCAGTACATTTGCAACGGTTTTGGATGGTTCATGATGACCACCATAAGGAGAAGAATGGCATCCTTCTAGCACCCCTTTCACATCCCAATGCGGGATACATCTCCGGAATAGCCCGTCGGATCAATGTTTGAATAGATATGGATCGTCCCATAGGAAGAACTTGGCATCATGTAAGAACTTCTTCCTTTGTTGATATGAAAGGTTAGGTGGCAACTCTCTTCTAACTAGATAGTTGGCTATGTCGGCATACCAAGGAGTATTGGCTTCCAACATCATCAAGTCATCATCGGCGAAGGAATCATCAATAGGTAATTCAATACCTTCATCATGAAACTTCAAACGGGATAGGTGATCCGCAACAACATTTTTGGCCCCCTTCTTGCCTTTAATCTCAAGATCAAATTCTTGCAAGAGCAAGATTCATCGTATCAATCTTGGCTTAGCTTCTTGTTTGGCTAGGAGGTGCTTTAGTGCGGCATGATCGGCATGAACAATGACTTTGGAACCGATCAAGTAAGAGCGGAATTTATCTAAGGTATAGACAATGGCAAGTATCTCTTTCTCCTTGGTGGCATAGTTGATTTGAGCCGCATCCAAGGTTTTGCTAGCATAGTAGATAGCATGGAGAACCTTGTCCTTTCTTTGTCCTAACACGGCACCTACCTCATAGTCACTTGCATCACACATGAGCTCGAATGGCAAGTTCCAATCCGGTGATTGGATGATAGGTGCGGAAATCAAAGCCTTCTTGATCCTATGAAAAGACTCAAGACAATCGTTGGTAAACACAAAGGGAGCATCTTTTAAAAGAAGCTCCGTAAGAGGTTTTGCAATCTTAGAAAAGTCTTTAATAAAACGGCGGTAGAATCCAGCATGGCCTAAGAAACTCCTTACACTCTTCACATTTACCGGTGAGGGTAGTTGCTCAATAACTTAGACCTTAGCACGTTCCACTTCAATTCCTCTTTCCGAGAAAATATGAGCAAGTACCACTCCTTCATTCACCATGAAGTGGCACTTTTCCCAATTCAACACCAATTCAACCTTTTCACAACGCTTCAACACTTTAGACAAGTTATCTAAACATGTATCAAAAGAAGAACCATAGACACTAAAATCATCCATAAACACCTCCATGATAGACTCGATAAAGTCAGAAAAGATGCTTATCATGCAACGTTGAAAAGTGGCGGGGGCATTGAAAAGACCAAAAAGCATTCTACGGTAAGCAAAGGTACCATAGGGACATGTAAATGTGGTCTTCTCTTGGTCATCCGGGTGAATGGGTATTTGAAAGAACCCGGAATAACCATCTAGATAGCAAAAATACTTGTGACATGCCAACCACTCCTACATTTGGTCAATAAAAGGCAATGGGTAGTGATCTTTCTTGGTGGCCAAATTTAGCCTCCTATAGTCAATACACATTCTCCAACCCGTCACAATTCTAGTTGGAATTAGTTCATTTTTATCATTTTTAACTAAGGTGGTTCCTCCTTTCTTAGGAACCACTTGGACCGGACTTACCTATTTAAAATCGGAAATTGCATAAATAATTCTCGCATCCAACAATTTAATCACTTCCTTTTTTACTACTTCTTGCATGTTAGGATTTAGTCGTCTTTGACCTTGGACACATGGTTTATGATCCTCCTCAAGATAGCTCCTCACAATACCGTCACCTAATAGTAATAATAATTTATCCAATATTAATTAGTTATACTTTATTTATAATCCAATGTCAATTATATATTAATTACTTATTATTAATTATAATATTACGATATTCTAAAACCCGATTAAATTACAAAAGCCCGAGACTCAACTCGTGATAACTCATTCACAACAAACCCACGTCATATATGATACACCCTACCAATACAACACCCAATAAACACAACACCCTTAAAAACAAACCCGCAACAATCCACAAACACTACCACTGGCTACCATCGTGGCCACCTCCGACAACCCAGCCTCACGCCAAACACCAGCAAACACCGCTACTTATAGTCGAACAACCACGCCCTAGCTTCCCCGTGCATCCGACGCCAACAACAACCACCACACCAAATCCCACGATACCACCTACTAGCCACCTTACGCCACTAGTCAGCCTCCACGGTGGTCCCAAAAGCAGCGCCACCTCCCCCTGGCCAGTTCTAGTCGAGCTACGGTGGTCCCAGCATCCCTCAACTTCACGGTTTCAATCAACAACCCACAACCCCCTGTTTTCCCCTGTTTCACGTTTTTCCAGCCAACCACCTGCACAAACCACCACCCTTACCACCCCAACACCCACTAATTGAAGGAAATGTAGATTCATATACATACTAACATACTCATATATGTAAAATTAATTTGTCATAAAATTAAAGGTGGATTTTATGCATGCAAACTTTAATAAAAGAAGATAAGAAAACATTTTCTCACCATAATAATTTCGGTCATATTGGGCACCAACAAGATCTCCTTCTTGTTAGTTCTTGAGCTTTCCATTAATGGATGAACATACTTGACTTCAAATTAGAAGCCCTCCAATTAGTTGCACCCAAAACTATCCCTTAATCCCACAAACTAACATGTACTAGATGTTTATATTGTGGTTTACCTTAAAATCTATTACTAATACTCATATACTACTTTTAGTATTATTAGTGTTTGATTTAAACAAATTAGATTCACAAAAATGAGTTTTTGTGAAGAACAAGAGAGAGAAGGGAGGTTTTTCATAAAAAGTGAGAATGAATTAATTAGAGAAAATTTTCTCTCTAATATTGTGTATGGAAAACCGGTTGGGAGGGCATAGAGTAGACAAATTTTTCTTCCCAATTTGCTTTTGTTCTTCACAAGAAAAGCTAGCTAGTAGTAGGTGTTATCATGATGTTTATTTTATTATTTAAATAACAAAAACCATCAACACCCACTCACTACAAATAAAACGGTTTTCCTTGTAATATTGAGTCCATTTTATTTTTGTCAATTGTACAATTGTATGTCATGTGACATGTGACATGTCTTATGTCTTGTTTTAATTTAAAATGCATATTTAACAAATTAAATATCATTTATAGATTAAATAAATCATATTTAACAAATTGACTAGTAATATAAAATTACTTTCTCATAAAATGGTCATTTAATTACTAGTTAGTATAATTCACAATATCTTGTAATTATAACTAACTTATCATTCTCATCTCGCGTGTTTCGCAAACACCGATTAATTTTAGTAATATAACTTCTTAAATTACTAAATGAAATCTCATTTAATCACATTATAATAAGATGTCATTATTCTCTCTTTTATAATAATTTGTTCAATTTTAAGGAATTAATTAATCGGTATACAATTAATTAACCTTTTCAATTAAGGGAATCGTCCTTTAGCTGTGACCTCAAGGGATCAATCGATCACCACCGTCACACGACGACAAGAATGTCAAACTCTAGCCAGCCAATCATTACCGATATGTGTGGACCAGTTGACTATATATATATTATGTATCATCCCTTCCGTATTCTTGTAATGAGATTTAATAATGATATTTAAATCATGTGATCGCACTATTGTTGAGGACACATTTCCCAACACTAATATGGTCGAACCAACCACCCTGACCCATCCCTACCAAGCCCAGGTGACTCACGTCCCGAATAAGGGTTCAAAACCAAGTGAACTGTGTAACCCACATGTAATAACCACCCATTAACAACCCCGTCAAACACCCTTTTCCCGCCAGTTTAAGGTGGTAACCGGAGGTCAACAGTTATCCTTGGTGTCCCACGGTCAATGTCATGGTCTCGGGTCGGTCAACGGTTGTCTATTTAACGAGTTATATTAGTCTTAAGGTGAGTATGTCATGAGACGATAAGAAAATTACCTTGTGACGATCTCCTAGCTAGTTGTTCCTTCTCTTTTCTCTTTTCTCTTATGTGAATTATTTGTGTTTTATGATCAATAAAGTCTATTTATATAGGTAGGTCATAGATATAAGGAAGAAATTAGGAAACTATATAATTAACATATTATTTCTAGTATCCAAATACGATTATTAGTATTATTATTATTATTATTATTATTATTATTGTTGTTTTTATTATTATTATTGTTATTATTATTATTATTATTATTATTATTATACTTTAAATACTCAGTCCAACACATCTTCCTGACTGGTCCATTACTTTATTATTGTTAGAAATCTATATCTCATTATACTCAACATATTCTTATATGTTACAATTTAATTTAATCATAAAATTAATTTGGATCTTATGGATGCAAACATAAATAAAGATAAAGAATAAATCTTTTTCCTTACATTGAGAAATCGGATAAATGGGCACAAATGAGTTCTCCTACTCACTTGTTCTTGAGCTTCCTAATATTGGATGAACAAAGGATTCAAGCTTAGAATCCCTCCCAGGGAATTATACCCAAGATAACTTCTTAAAAATTAATATTATATATACTAGAACAATATTAATTTTAACTAAAAATGACACAAAACTATTGTTTTCTCCTCTTGATATTTCGGTCAAGAGGGAGGAATATTGGAGTAATTTTTATCTCTCTAAAACTCTATATTTTTAGATGTGTGTTAGAATGAATAATACACTAGTTATTCATGTAGTGTATATTAGGTAAAATAAGAGAAAAAAACCTTTGGCCTTTTCACTAGGAAAACCGGGTAGGGGGAGGGTAAAGGGGCCAATGCATGACCAAGGTGTTCTTCACAAGAGTAACTAGGTATGCATGGATAGTATTTAGGTAAATGATTATGCTTTCCACTTAAAAATTAATTAACACAATATTTAGCCTAAATCACCCTCCATTTCGGTCAATATAAGAAAAAATGGATTCCATTTTATCTTTGTCAATTTATCAATTTGTCACATGTCACAAGTCATGTAAAATTGTTATGCATTTTTAACATATTAAAAATCAACGTATTAATAAAAATACGTCATGTACAAAATCGACTTAGTAATTCATAATTACTTGTACCAAAAAGATTTACCAATTATAAATCACAACATCTTGTATTTATAATAAATTATTCATTCAAATTCAATTGTTTCCGTAAACAATAATTTCATCTAAGTAATAAAACAATTCGATCACTTAGACCGTATCTTATTTAATCAAATTATAATGTGATACGTAAATATTACTTCCAAAATCGTCCGTCAATTTTAAGTAATTTAATTGACTCGTATCGTCATACGACCAATTAAATATTCAATTAAGAGTGTTACCCTTTAGGTATGACCTAAGGGGATCAACTGATCACCACCGTCGCACGACAGTAATGTCAAACTCTAGTCAGCCAATCATTACCGATATGTGTGGACCAGTTGACAGTAAAATATTACTTCCCACATGTATTCTTAAAAATGAGACTTAAACATGTGATCATCATGATCGACAGTTGTGATCGCATTATTGTCGGAGGACACATATTCCAACAATCTCCCACTTGTCCTCGATAAGTGTGCGTCACCAATTCTCTTGTCCTATTACTATCTCCCACTCAATGCAAGGTGTGTTTCAGGTCGTACTTGCAAGTGATCATATCGAGAGTGGTTTCCTCGATCTGGAGAATAACTGATTGACCGGAATTATCTACCATAGATACCTTCCGAGCGTGGCCATGCATTTCCAGTTCATTACTCCTCGAGTGGCCCTGAGATATTGTTATAACCCTGACAAGGGGTGGACAATTCCTATCGCACTCATTCCCTTCGACTAGCCACAGCCATCATAACCCAAAATATGCCCATTTGACCCCATTTACGAAGGTCTTAGTAACACAAATCAAAGTTAATCTGAAACTGCGCCATCTTAGGCGAGCAGTCTTTAGTCAAAAGAATCGACTCATTAGAATACTATAGTAGCTCTCGCCACGACCAGGCTATATAAATTTGCCAGAACTCTATAAGCGGTCATAAGGCCCGACAAAGTGTTCCTAACAGTCTGCCTATGTGATCGACTAGTCATCACACATGACTCCATGGCACTTGAACTTGCTATCAATCGCATCACACTCTAGTCACTTCGAGACGTCACCTCATCCAAGTGACTATGGGCGAATACTATGTTAATCCGTGTTCACTTTAACGGGATTCAATTGTCTATACAATCCGTTTGGATGTAACAAAGTATAAGGTGAGTTAATAATAACTCAAACGACGAATGTCGACATCACATTCGGGTAGCCAATACCATATTGCAACCTTGTGATGTACATCGTAAGTGTGTAAACACTAGTCGATTGCAATAGAAGTTCAACATACCATGTGTCCATGTGTTCAAACTTCTTATATTCCATTTTCCTTTATATTCATGTTATCTCTCATAGCATGAACCTTACCAAGTACACATATAGGTTCTCAACCTAGGTTTGAGTTCTTTATTTTGAAAGAACTTTCTTGTTGTTTATCTCATAACCAACGAATTTGTGGTGGATGATATAACTCAACTCACAATGCACTAGGTATACGTTTTGTAGGGTCTTGCAACAATTGTCAAGATGATTAGCCTAGCACTTCTCATAAGTCCTAGCATATTAGAAAATATTAGTTCTGAGTAACTTCTTATTTCTCCTTTTAGCTTGAATAGCTTATGATTTTCATAAATCCTTACGTGTTTTCGAACTTCAATATGTGCAACCTCTTGTCACATAATAGAGTGTTCTGTCCAACACTGGAATCGCTCATTAGTTCTCCTCGAGAATTCATGACGATTCTTCTATGGCTTGCCAATGATTCATCATGCTCTTATGCATATGATTCATTATTGGACATGTGCATGATTATTCTAATGGCGGAAACATTAGTAATTAATAATCATGTGATCAACCATTCTTAGGTTCAATGAACGACCATGACTGCTAATGGCAATTCCATTTTCATTGACATGAATAACCTTACGTTTCTCGTTGATTCGATGTGTATATCTCAATACCTATCCAACATCTCATGATGTGATTGGATTCATCATAGTCCATTTTCATCAAGAATTGAAAACTCAAACATATCTTTGTGAAAGATAGTTTTAGCTCGTCATTCTCAATGAGTAATGAGTTATAAATTTTTACAAGATGATTGCTCCCACTAAATTCCATGTCTTCACATGATAATTTCCAACTCCCACTTAATTCCACATGTTTCGCAATTGATTACTCAATCGAAACATTTCAAGAATTGAAATATATTTTGCTTTGCCAAGTTATTAAGATAAAACCATATATGTTCCCAGCATATCCTTTCAAAATACCTATTTTGAAATGGTTTCAGTCTTAAACTTATGGAAAGAGATTTTAATCTCTAACTCATTCATTTTAATAATGATGCGTAGCAATGTCATTATTTAAATGTGAATTACATCTAATACACGTCCTTCTAAAAATACCCTTTTCGGAAGGAGGTTTAACCATTTCATTTCATAATGAGGTTAAGTAATGACACTAGCGTGGTTAACAATTAATTTAGCTTTTGTAGATATCGGCATATCTTTCTTTGCAACTTTTAGTCATAAATCACATTTACTTTCGAGGATGCAACTTTGTTTCATTTAGGCTCTTAAGTAAATATCAATATTAAAAAATCTTGGTCAAATGTTGTTCATAAACTAGTCAAATCTCTTGATAAGTCTTTACATTAGTCATTCTTCTTCCAAAACTTTCTTTTGGTCTCCTCGTGTAGTAATCTTGAGAACATATTCTTTTGATTACTTCACTTGGTGTCTTTTGTCATGTAGATTTCATTTATTCGAGACCATAGATCTCATCTATTCGTGTACACTATCTATATAGGTATACAAATCATTCTTTCTTGCGTAGATCTCATTTACACAAGTATACAAATTTGCTTTGTGTTCTTTGTGTCTTCATTTTTCTCCCACTCTATCTTTAGAATAAATACACTAGAGATTCAAAGATAGCTTATGAGACACAAATAATGATTTTTGAAGTATAAGGAGGACTATCTCATAGGTTGACTAATTGTTTTAGATTTGATAAGTGTACTTGGTGATTGACATTCCTTTAAGAGAGTTCATCAACTCAACATCACTTCATAATTGATCATGCACAAGCCTTAAGCTTGTGGACATATAATGAATCCCATCATTATAGTTGTCTATTAGATCACTTTAAGTGGATGATATCATATATTTCTATGTGCAAGCATATAAAGACGAATTTTTAGAACAAAGAAAATACGATAAAAGGGGTGACTTGGGTTGCAAACCAAGCCACCATAATCCAAAATACAACAATTGTTTAGAAAGGATCAATCATTTCCATGTCGAACACGGAAATCAAAATAGTTCTAAAAATCCGAAACATAAATTAAAATAAGACAATAAAAACCCAAGCTTCATGGAAGCTACTCCTAGCTTCTTGATGATTTCTCAAGCTTGGTTTTCCTTTCCCTTGTCCTTGCTTGGTGGAGGCCGTATTTACAATAAAAAGGGGATACATTATCACAACTTTGTATCACAATACCATAGTTGAATTAGAAACATAAAAGAAAGGATAGTCATTTACCTACTGGAGTGATCTTTCCAGTTTTGATGTCACCAAGATACTTGGAACAATTCTTTTTCCAATGTCCAACACCATTACAATAATGACATTTATCAAGAGGACCCTTCTTGGTTTTGGAAGTGCTAGCTTCAAAAGTCTTAGCCTTGGTGAAAGTGGGAGCTTGCTTCTTACCCTTCTTCCCATTCTTTTTGAACTTCCCCTTGCTCTTGGTGCTTATGTTAAGCACGTCTTTAGGTGGGTTAACATACCCCATGTCTCTTTCGGCTTGCACAAGTAACTTGTACAACTCTTCAAGAGACACGTCGTTATCTTGCATGTTAAAATTCATCCGGAATTGAACATACGCTTTGATTTTGGATAAGGAGTGTAGAATCCTATCTACAATGAGCTCTTTGGGGATTTCAACCTTTTGAATCTTCAAAGTCTCGACTAGCTCCACAAATTTGAGCACGTGAGGGCTAACCTTTTGGCCCTCCTTAAAGTCGAGATCAAAGAATGTCGCGGCCGCCTCATATTCGACGATCCTCGGAGTTTGTGAAAACATTGTCACAAGCTTGGAATAGATTTCATTAGCGGTGCCCATTTTAAAGGCTCTCCTTTGGAGATCCGCCTCCATCGCAAAAATCAACACATTTTTCATTGCGGCGGACTCCTTGTGGTAAGCCTTATATGCTTCCCTAGTGGCGGCACTCGACCTAGCATTAGGTTCGGGTGGAGAGGCCTCGGTAAGGTAACGAAGCTTGTCGTCACCTTGGGCGGCTAATTTGAGTTGGGCATCCCAATCGGAGAAATTTGACCCATTCTTTTCAAGTTTACAACGATCCATGAAGGATCGGAACCATGAAGCATTAATGAGAGGTGTGGCGTTGGTGTTTGGAGTGGCCATTTGTTATGAGAAATAAGAGTGGTCTACAAAACAAAAAATAGAAGGAATAAAACATATGTCGTTTTCAAAATAATAATGCTTGTAAATTTAATATAAACAAGTTTTATTGCATTTATCTAGTGACCTCTACCCAACTTGATAAATGATTCCAAGACCCAAATTCATATCAACTTAGGGCATGGTGTGCCGAAATACCCTTTATTAACATAACTTGGTGGATTAACCTTTTAATCGATTCTACTTTTAGAATTCTTGGTCGATAAAATTACATTAATATTTATCTCTAGCCCGAAACACATCCGGAAATCGTCGTGAATATTTTCGTTGAGTTCAACCCAAATTTCGAATAAATGTGTCCATGATCCAAATTTATATTAACTTAGGACACGGTGTGCCGAAATACCCTTTATTAACATAAACTCGGTGGATAGACATTTATCACCCACTTCCCCTACATAACAAGGTTTGTACCCCGGTGTGGCCGAGTGCACTCCTCACGAAATAGGTTTTCATGGTTTCTACCTTTTGGTAAGGCTATGTCTCAATTGTTTATTTTTAGCGAGAGGTCATGTCAATTTATTATCTATCACGTTTTAAGTGAACTAAAGCGGTGAACTACGATAATTGTAATTGACACGGTCGATATACTCGATTAAAATGATAATGCATGTTTTAGTTATGGCGATTTAGAGATGCATGCAACATATAAATAAAATGCAAAGCATAAATGAAATCCTAGTATGGTCATCCTAAATTAGTAAATCTAATTAACTATTACATATTCGGAAACCAACTCCTTTGGTCCCTTGAACTTCGGTCTTGGCACGCATCTCGAGGTAACACCGTCTTTAATGGATCGCCTTCTTAAGTGGCATCGTCTTCAAGGATCTCCGGAATAAATAAATTACATAACAAATTACATAATTTCCTATTATACATTTGTAATTAAAATAAAAATAAATCTATTAAATTACAAAACGGTGATTCGAGATCACAATAAATTACAACCAAATCGATATTCCCATACATTTCGGGTAATATCAATTAAAAACTAAGGCCATACTAAGTAAAATTACATAATTCAAAAATTACATAAAATAAAATTATGACAATCATAAATAAAATGCAGCATTATAATATGTATGAACATGCCCAAATATGTGCTAAATCGCCTTTAAGGAGCCAATATCGTATATTAAATGGTTTTTACGGATTTGCGTGATTCAACCTTTTAAAATCACAATAAATTACATAAAGTCATATTTATGTATTAGTTAATTACCCTAACCAGCTTAGGACTCAAAATTAGTCTCCACTAACATATTGACTATAATTAACTTATATTTCTTAATATTGTTCATAAAAGGACTTAAAATTACAAAATAATGCCATAAACTTCAAATAAATCACAAAAATTTCAAATAAATTTGAAATTTGAAATTTAAACTCATGAACATTCTGAAAAAAATACCATGACACTCATAATGTTCAAAAAAACTTAGGTTAAAATTTCAAAAATTATCGAGAAAAACAATGTTGCGGTTTACCGAATTTATCAATTATAATCATAAAAATAAGAGAAAAATTATATTTATCAACTTTTAAATTTTAGATCTGAAATATATGATAAAATTCAATATGTGACGTTTTTCTTTAGTCATGAAGTATGTTTTAGCAATTTATACTAATTAAAGTCACTATTTATGTTATTTTTCATCAAAAATTCATAAATCATGCATAAAGACTTCATTATAGCCAAATAGTTTACACACATCTTGTAAAATTGCATGTGACAACATACTAGACTTCTATGACCAGATTCGAAATATAACTCATATTAACCTATTTTTCAATTTAAATTCGATTTTATCTTGAAAAATCCATATTTTGAGCATAAGAACTCATAAAATTATGAAAATTTACATGTCATCAAAAGATAATATATGTGAAAACATATCCAAAAACCACTAGAAAAATCGAAGTTTAGCTAATTTTAGTCCAAAAATGACATTTTTATCATAAAATCACATTTTAATGCCATTATTATACAAAATGAACAATAAAAATCCATAAATTAACCAAAAAATCCTAAATACATTTTAGGACCAGAAACTTTATCATGCATAATTGATTTCGTGATATATCATAATAAACACAAATTTATAAATTTTATTTGTTAATCGTATAACTCGGAAAAACTATAACCGATTTGCATGCAAACAACCTAAGGCTCTTGATACCACTTGTTAAAAATCTATATCTCATTATACTCAACATATTCTTATATGTTACAATTTAATTTAATCATAAAATTAATTTGGATCTTATGCATGCAAACATAAAAGATAAAGAAGAAATCTTTTTCCTTACATTGAGAAATCGGATAAATGGGCACAAATGAGTTCTCCTACTCACTTGTTCTTGAGCTTCCTAATATTGGATGAACAAAGGATTCAAGCTTAGAATCCCTCCCAAGGAATTATACCCAAGATAACTTCTTAAAAATTAATATTATTTATACTAGAACAATATTAATTTTAACTAAAAATGACACAAAACTATTGTTTTATCCTCTTGATATTTCGGTCAAGAGGGAGGAATATTGGAGTAATTTTTATCTCTCTAAAACTCTATATTTTTAGATGTGTGTTAGAATGAATAATACACTAGTTATTCATGTAGTGTATATTAGGTAAAATAAGAGAAAAAACTCTTTGGCCTTTGCACTAGGAAAACCGGGTAGGGGGAGGGTAAAGGGGCCAATGCATGACCAAGGTGTTCTTCACAAGAGTAACTAGGTATGCATGGCTAGTATTTAGGTAAATGATTATGCTTTCCACTTAAAAATTAATTAACACAATATTTAGCCTAAATCACCCTCCATTTCGGTCAATATAAGATAAAATGGATTCCATTTTATCTTTGTCAATTTATCAATTTGTCACATGTCACAAGTCATGTAAAATTGTTATGCATTTTTAACATATTAAAAATCAACGTATTAATAAAAATACGTCATGTACAAAATCGACTTAATAATTCATAATTACTTGTACCAAAAAGATTTACCAATTATAAATCACAACATCTTGTATTTATAATAAATTATTCATTCAAATTCAATTGTTTCCGTAAACAATAATTTCATCTAAGTAATAAAACAATTCGATCACTTAGACCGTATCTTATTTAATCAAATTATAATGAGATACGTAAATATTACTTCCAAAATCGTCCGTCAATTTTAAGTAATTTAATTGACTCGTATCGTCATACGACCAATTAAATATTCAATTAAGAGTGTTACCCTTTAGGTATGACCTAAGGGGATCAACTGATCACCAACGTCGCACGACAGTAATGTCAAACTCTAGTCAGCCAATCATTACCGATATGTGTAGACCAGTTGACAGTAAAATATTACTTCCCACATGTATTCTTAAAAATGAGACTTAAACATGTGATCATCATGATCGACAGTTGTGATCACATTATTGTCGGAGGACACATATTCCAACAATTATTAGTTACCATCTTATTTGCAATTATTAATATAAATGTCTTTTAATTAATTATTAAAATCACATAAATAATTCTTATAAATACTTATTGAATTACGGGGTATTACAGTCTTCCCCCCTTAAAATGAACTTCGTCCCGAAGTTCGCCTATAACTATTACAACAACAATTTACAAACATCCGCACAACTAAGCCTCTTTCCACTTATGATCATTGCAACATAATTAACTTACTTAAACATTACCAAATCATATCATACTTATCAAAATGTATCACAAAACTAATTCAAAACATGAAAATATATCACAAAATAAACTCAAAACACGAGGTGTCACATCCCCCCCCCCAAAAAAAAAAAAAACTTCGTCCCGAAGTTTCGGAACTACGACTACTTTATTAAACTGCTAAAAACTTAACAATAATATAAAGGATAAGACTCTACTCCTCCTAATAAACACTAGTTACTCTTCTCCCCCACTCCCTTGTACGGTGCTAGTTGTTCCAAATGTCTTCCCCACCATTACTCTGATCAACTCTTTGCCTTGCCTATTGCTATAGCTTCTGTGATTAGTCCACTGTCCCGGATTCCTATTACTTCCAATACTTGACATTGGGGTTTGATAAAGCCCTTGGTTTCCCACTCCATAATCGCTATTTCCGTTTCCATAACTGTTACTTTGATTACCCCTAAATACCCTGCAAGACACGGCCTTATGACCCATTTTTCCACACCTGAAACATCTACTTAAACTTGGCGAACTAAAATTGGATTGGCCTCCCCCACCGCTGTAATTCCCCCCTAATGATACTCCTTCTGGGGCATAGGACCGAAACTGGTTTATATTCTGCTTCTTGCCTTCTCCTTCACTCCCACTCGTATTCTTTGACTTTCTTTTCTCACCCTTCTCTTTCCTCTCCTTCTTCTCTTCCTGTAACATGTCAGCAATCCTCTCTGCGTGCCCAGCTCGCTGGTAAACATCATCCATGGTACTTGGCTGACCAGCTGCAAGCCTCTTCTTAATAGTGGTTGTTAATCCTTTTTCAAATCTAAGTGCCAACATCTCATCACTAAAATTCAAATCAGCTACATATTCTGACAATTCCATAAACCTGTTATAATAAGTCTCTACTGTCATCTCCTCAATCATCTTGAAAGAATCAAATTCAGCTCTCATCTTACTCCTAATATGTTCTGGTACAAATATAGCTCTCATATTCTCCTTGAAACCCCTCCAAGAGATAAAGGTTCTTCACTCTCCCTCCAAGCTTCCCTTATGCCCTCCTTATTACGATTCCACCACAAACCCGCTTTTCCCCTCAAATAGTAAGCCGCTTGGTCTACTTGCAGCTCTGCAGGACATCCTAACAACTCAAAAAGGTTATCAAACTCCCTATGTCAATCTCCTAGTAAGGATGGTTCACCTAATCCATCGTACTTCGTCGGGTTATGTCTTGCAATATTAGCACTCATCTTTGCTGGATCCTGAACTGACCCTTTAGCCTTCAGAGCCGCAGTCAAATCCTCATTCATAGATATCAAACGGTCAACCTCCTCTTGGGACATGGTAGAGGGTGTATATCTCTTTGGTGGCATGGTTCTATAAAAGGTAGAACAAGGCAACGTAAGTTTCTATCCGAGGTAAGATGGCTCAACACTTTAAACATTCTATACTTGCAAAGATAAGGTATGGTCAATTCTACCCATTAGGTCCCCCATATCCACTCATATCTCTCAACTAAAATAAGTTAAGATTTGAGAAAACATTTACACTAAATTTGTTTTCTTGTGAAACTCGCGTTTTCGAAAATTAAGGTCAAGCTGTAACTTTCAAAATTCACCATTAATTAACCATTACATTCCACGTTGAGTTTTCATATTTTACAGATAATATAAAGAGTTTTTAAAGTATGAGAAAAAGAATCAAGTCCAAATCTCGAATAATCAATTTATAAAGATTTTACAATTCAGTGGGTAGAAACAAAACCGATCAGCAAAAAGTTAAAAATTTTAGGTCACTTATAAAAATCACTATTAATTGTCAAAAATTCAAATTACAACGGGGCTTATCAATTTGAAAACATATTTTAGTCCTTAAAATATTGGAGTGGGAATTAGGTAAAAATATTAAGTACATATTAAATGAGAATTTTTATAAAATCTTTGTCGAAAACTTCATTGTACAGGAACTTTCTGACCACTGTCCACTAAATTATTTATTTCTCCCCACCCATAAAACTTTTAAACATGAGACCAATGGTATTAGTAAGATAACTCATAGGGTTATCACTCATAAAAATATCAACCTTGTATGATAAACGGAGGTGAAATGGAAACTAAATCAAATAGGGGTAAAATTTGACGAAATAAAGTTCAGCTCTAGGTTCCTTTTTACTAGGTCACAAGCCCTTATTAACACCCTCCTACTTCTATATCAACACAACTTGGTCAATAAACTTTCACACACGACTAGTATATACTCTAAAGCATTCATATCACAAGCTTAATCATTTTATAATATATTTTAAATAACATGGCTTTGGGATTCACACAACCGCATATCACTAGACATGATACTACTATCACACAACATCCAACCACATAATCAATATCAATTTGTAATGACTTTCATGCTTATGATCAAAACAATTCAACATCACATCATTATTTTATCCATCCCGTCCTCCTTAAAATCAAGGTTACGTCTCGTAACACTGGTCATCAACAATACACATCCAATCAATAAAAACAATACACCTTCAAGTCAACAATGAATCCTAAGAGATACTCAACATTTATTTTAATTTTCCCCGCTCTTAGTTATCTCTCGAGGTAACCGGTTCAAAACTGGAAGGGCCGGGGTTCGGAGTGAGGGTACCTTCTCACCCTAAGCCTAAAGGGGCACCTAACAGTTTCTACCCGGGTTCATTTTATTAGACACATCCTATATTCATTATTAGGTTCATTGGTTAGGCCTGAGGATCGTTTTGCTCTGATACCACTTTGTAACACCCCCATTTATTCAGGAGCCTTTAGCTAGACATTCCCAAATAAATAGGACTGTTACCATCTCGGTTTTCCGAGGTAGTGAATAACAAAGTCCAACTCACCAAAATACTTTATATTAAAAACTTAATGATTACATGTTTATTACAACTTAACCCACTAAAACTTAATATAAAAACATTTACAATTCGCAGTGGAAACAAATAAAGTGATATAATTATTCTATGTGATCTAGACTTCAACTATGGTCCAAGTCAAGCTTTCATCCAATGCTCCAAAGTCGGCTAATCATTAGTACCTGTCAAATCTGCTCCCCATAAAACGGTTCACCGCAGGTGTTCACGAATACACTGTCAACCACGAGGTTGAGTAGGAATAACCAACAACAAGTCAAAGTGAAATGATATGATATATAATGCCAATACAACTGAGCTCATCACCCGAAACACCCATTCATCCCGCCAATACCTAGCCCGGGGTATCCATCATTTCAACCGAAGTTGAAGTATCCATCATCCCAACCAAAGTTGAGGTATCCACCATCCCAGTATAAAACTGAGGTATCCAACAATTACGATATATAGCAATAACAATACAATAACAATAACCCATCTCAACACGAGGCTGAGGTATCCACTCAAAGATATGTAATACTAACAATAACCATAACTCGTCTCAGACCGAATCTGAGGTATCCAATAAGCAATATGAATAAACCAATAACCAAAATATAATTCTATGACATATAATTCACTTCCGACAATTCATCCAATGGCAATTATCCACACAGTTTCACAATTTCTCTTATCAATTAAATAGCAAGACAAGTTGATAGTTATCCTACCTCGAGAGCAAGCACTACAATCACGCAATCCAATAAAATAGCTCCTCACAAGACCGTCACCTAATAGTAATAATAATTTATCCAATATTAATTAATTATACTTTATTTATAATCCAATGTCAATTATACATTAATTACTTATTATTAATTATAATATAACGATATTCTAAAACCCGATTAAATTACAAAAACCCGAGACTCAACTCGTGATAACTCTTTCACAACAAACCCACATCATATATGATACACCTAACCAATACAACACCCAATAAACACAACACCCTCAATAACCAACCCGCAACAATCCACAAACACTACCACTGACTACCATCGTGGCCACCTCTGACAACCCAGCCTCACGCCAAACACCAGCAAACACCGCTACTTATAGTCGAACAACCACGCCCTAGCTTCCCCGTGCATCCGACACCAACAACAACCACCACACCAAATCCCACGATACCACCTACTAGCCACATTACGCCACTAGTCAGCCTCCACGGTGGTCCCTGACTGACCCAAGGTGGTCCCAAAAGCAGCGCCACCTCCCCCTGGCCAGTTCTAGTCGAGCTACGGTGGTCCCAGCATCCCTCAACTTCACGGTTTCAATCAACAACCCACAACCCTCTGTTTTCCCCTGTTTCACGTTTTTCCAGCCAACCACCTGCATAAACCACCACCCTTACCACCCCAACACCCACTAATATGGTCGAACCAACCACCCTGACCCATCCCTACCAAGCCCAGGTGACTCACGTCCCGAATAAGGGTTCAAAACTATGTAAACCGTGTAACCCACATGTAATAACCACCCATTAACAACCCCGTCAAACACCCTTTTCCTGCCAGTCTAAGGTGGTAACCGGAGGTCAACAGTTATCCTTGGTGTCCCACGGTCAATGTCATAGTCTCGGGTCGGTCAACGGTTGTCTATTTAACGAGTTATATTAGTCTTAAGGTGAGTATGTCATGAGACGATAAGAAAATTACCTTGTGACGATCTCCTAGCTAGTTGTTCCTTCTCTTTTCTCTTATGTGAATTATTTGTGTTTTATGATGAATAAAGTCTATTTATATAGGTAGGTCATAGGTATAAGGAAGCAATTAGGAAACTATATAATTACCATATTATTTCTAGTATACAAATACGATTATTATTATTATTATTATTATTATTATTATTATTATTATTATTATTATTATTATTATTATTATTATTATTATTATTAGTATACTTTAAATACTCAGTCCAACACATCTTCCTGACTCGTCCATTACTTTATTATTAGTTACCATCTTATTTGCAATTATTAATATAAATGTCTTTTAATTAATTATTAAAATCACATAAATAATTCTTATAAATACTTATTAAATTACGGGGTATTACAGTCACTCAATTTAGCACTAACAATTACCGGACACATCTCCTCATCATCTAGAAAAGCATACCTCAAATCGGAGGGGAGGGGTTTAAATTCGGATTTTTGTACCTCAAGGTCTTGAGGTGTAGAAACCAAACCTATAAAGGGTGAGCTTTTCTCCATTGATAGCTCTTCTCTATCCAATTCATGCTCCAAAGCATCTATCTCCTCATTTCCAATATCATCATCACCTGCAAATGATTCTAATAGCAAGAGTGCCTCCAAGGGATCTTTAGATAAAAAGATCGAGGTGTAGAGTATTCTATGATAATGTCAAAAACATCCAAAACATCAATAGAATAACAAGACTCTTCTATCATAGGACTCTTCATGGCACTATTCAAATTGTATGTGACCTTATCGTCACCCACTTCCAATGTGATTTTACCATTCTTGACATCAATTACCGTCTCCGCGGTATGTAAAACGGGTCTTCCCAAAATGATTGGGATTTGGTCATCTTTGGCCATGTCAAGAACAATAAAATCAACCGGAATGAAAAACTTACCAACCTTCATGGGAACATCCTCCAAAACTCCCAAAGAGCGTTTTATAGAAGGATCCGCCATTTGCAATGTGACACTAGTACATTTTAAGATTCCCATATTAAGTTTAGCACAAATAGAGTAAGGAATTACACTCACACTAGCACCTAAATCAAATAAAGCTTTATCAATTTGATAGGTGTCAATTGTGCATGGAATGGAAAAACTGCCGGGATCTTTTAACTTAGGAGGGAACTTGTTTTGCAAAAGAGCACTAACCTCGGTGGTGAAGGCTATTATTTCAACTTCGTCAAAAGTCCTCTTATTAGTTAAAATGTCTTTCATGAACTTAGTATAAGATGGGATTTGATTAATTAATTCGGCAAAAGGAACGGTTACCTGGAGATTCTTCACAACTTCCATGAACTTACCGAATTGAGAATTCTTTTGATGCTTTGCCAATCTATGAGGGAAAGGCACTTTGACTTTTTCTGGCACTTTTATTTCAATAACCTTCTTTGGAGGAGCATCATCCACATCTTTGACTTCTTCAACCACGATCGGATCATCCACCTTTTTTGGAATATCCTCACCTTTCTTACCATTAGGAGAAATCTCCAACTCAACAAGTACCTCCTCATCTTCCTTGGGCATGGGTGGCTCATCATATTTCGTACCACTTCTCAAGGTTATGGCATTGAGGGTAGCATGTGGTTGCTCACCTTGAGGTGGTAATTGACCCTTTTTTCTTTCAGAGCTTGATGAGGCTAGTTGAGCCATTTGTTGCTCTAACATTTTGATTGCGGCATTGTGAGAATGATTACTCTTTTGTAGTTGAGCCAAAATTTTTGATTGGATCTTAGCCATTTGCGTTACCAAGGCCTCAAGTTTACCCCCTCCTTGATTGTTTTGTTGGCCATTTTGAGGTGGTGGACTTTGATTTTGTTGGTAATTTTGTTGAGGTGGCCTTTATTGTTTGTTTTGACTTTGATAGCATGGTGGGAAATTATACTTTTGTTGTTGTGGAATATAAGCATTTTGTTGTTGTGGTTGGGGTTGAGGTCTAGGGTTAAGCACATTATTACTTTTATAAGATATATTCGGGTAAAATCTTGAATTTGGGTTATACGTATTTGAAAATGTACCTGGTGGATATGAATTTTGTCTAAAAGTTTGATAAGCGCATACCTCCTCCATAGTAGCTTGGCAATGAGCGGCATAATGACCCGCACCCCCCGCAACCTTCACAAACAATGATTTAACAAGTAGAGGACATGTCATTGAGTTGTTGAAGAGAATCCCTAGCATCTCGTTCCGCTAATTGTTGTTGGAGTAAGGCAATTTCAGCTAACAAGACGGGATTATCGGAAGATTCTTCCTTACCCTTGCGTGTCACACTTCGGGAATTGATATATTGCGCGTCATGGATCGCCGTGGATTCAATTGTGGCATGAGCAATATCGGTGTCAATTTTATCAAACCGCCCATTGTTGGCAGAATCGAGAATCGTTCGGGACTCGGCACAACATCCATTGTAGAATGTTATAGCTAGGAACCAAGCATCCAACCCATGATGTGGGCATTGTCTTTGCAACTCTTTGTACCTCTCCCAAGCTTCATATAAGCTCTCAAGGGCTTGTTGACGGAATTCGGTGATTTGGCTCATCAAAGTTTGAGTTTTCTCCGGTGGAAAAAAACTTTTGATAGAAAGCAAGAGCCAATGTCTCCCAATTTGTGATTCTCATGGCTGTGTGATCAAGGCTATTGATCCATAGCTTTGCATTGTCCTTCAAAGAGAAAGGGAAAAGTATTTCCCTAATTTGGGCTTCAGTGACGCTCGTTTGCCAAATCATGGAGCAATAATCGCAAAAGTTTTGTACATGCAAATTGGGATCCTCCAAAGGACTTCCCCCAAATTGTTTCCTCTCCACAAGGCTAATGAAAGCCGGTTTGATCTCGAATTTCGGCGCGGTAATTTGAGTAGTTGTAATACCAGCCGGAAGCATAGCCGCGGTGGGTTTGGAATGGAAAGTTTCACCATCTTTTTGGTTGGAGATGGTGGTGGTGGTGGAGATGATAAACTAGAAACCTCCTCCTCTTCAAGAGCTTTTCGATCGCCTAAGTAAGACTTTCTTGCTCTTTCAACTTGCACCGGGGAAGCGGCTTCTTTCACTTCTTTCCAAAAACTTCGTCTCCTACGAAAGGTTTTCTCGGGCTCGGAAACCGGTGAAAACAAATCTCCACTACGAGAAGACTTGGGCATAAGACAACAATCTCTAGAAAATGATAAGTAACGGTCTCAAGGAACAAGTGTTCCTTAAGACAAAAGAAAACAAGATAGAAATCGACAAATCTAAACACAATAAAACAGTGCTCCCCGGCAACGGCGCCAAAATTTGATAGGCAAAGTCGCACACCCAACAAAGATAAATTTCCTAGACACAAATTAATGTAGTAATAGGGGTCGAACACAAGGAGACGGGAATTACGCTATGAAATGCTATGAGTAGACTTCTATCAAGGTCGATTACGATTGGTTTGGTTTGTTAGTTGGTTTGATGATTAGCAAATAAAATGATATAACAATATATGATTAAAGGAGTCTAGGGGAGTCGGGTCACACATGCAATTGTAAATATATATTCATGCCAAAATCGGAAATAATAACAATGTCAATTGTTTAGGCTTAAAGACACCCACCTATCGATATTAGTGTCAACCATAGACCAGGTCCTAGAGAAACTCTCGTTTATGACTAGGTCGTCCTACTACACATGCTTAGTCTAATCCGATTCTGTGCCTCTCGAGTTATAGAATGAATTAAAAAACTTAATCAATGAATAAGGCCTCTAAACAAAGATTAATTGTGACGATACAAATATGTTATAGAAACAATTAGACAATATTATATCAACCTAATTTATCATTTTACATATATTAGTTATTGCATGGCTTCTCTAATCCCTAGACTAAGGAAATTTAGCTACTCGTATTGAAATGAAAACTACAAACTATATTGTAAGAAATGCTAGACATGATTATAGAAATAATGTAAATTAAATGGTGAAACATAAATGCAATAATAAACTATGTAATATAATTAAAATACTAATGATAAAACTATGTGATAACTAAAATAGAAATGTAAACTAAATAAACTAGAATTAGAATTACCGAAATAGAAATGGAACTTGGACTAGGAACTTGCAAGGAAGAACAAATGAGAACCAAAAGCTTGATTATAAGAACTAAATTTTTAACAAATATCAAATGCTTGACAATATTAAAACTAAAATGAGAACTATGAGAGAATTTGTTTGCTTAAGGCTAATAGAGAGTAAAATGGTATATGAAAGACGTATGAAAAGATGTATCCCAATGACGGAATAAGACCCCTATTTATAACAAAATAGGGGCATAACGTAAAAGTCCAAGAGGGGGTCAACCCCGATCGGGGTTGCCTGCCCTGATCGGGAACGTAGGAATCCGGGCATTTTGTCTTCAATTCTTGATTAAATGCTTGAGGGATCCAATGTTTATGTTAAATGCTCCTTAATCACCCGGTTAATCACATAATTTGGCATCCCATGAGCATTCAAAGTTGAGCATCCAAAGTGTTTGTATGGATTTCTTAACTTGGGCTTCATTTGTGATTTTATATGTGCATCAACCCACTTCATAATTCCTCATGCTTGGACCTTGTCATTTCCATAATATCCTATCATGGTTCATCTTGCTTCCACTTAGCTTAGTGAACTCGGTGTTTTCTAAAATGACGGGAAAAAGCATCCAAGTACTTCATTCCTACAAAATGCGATAAAATACAAGCAACACACCTAGAACACAAGATTAGCTCACAAATTTACTAATTAAAGTATGATATGCAATCAAAACTGAGCTAAAATGAGGGGTAAAAGTATATATAAAATGAACACATCACTTGTTGTTGAGGAGACGTAATACGGTTGGGAGACCATCTTACGTTTGAGTCGCCTCTTAGAGCTTCCTGCTCGAAGAGGAATGTGCACATTAATGGTTTGAGTTCGGAGGGACTCGTGTGGATGAGATACGACGTTTGGCAGGATATCTGGTTGGCTTCCGGGCCCGGTATGTCTGGACGTGTCCCGGTACCTTTGTGTGAGGTGTGGGGTCGTGGGCGTGTCCCTGGCACCGGTGGTTGTGGGTACGTCTGGGCATGTCTTGTTACCGGCGTGGTGATTGTATAATTGTGGTGCATTCGTATCATTGGCATGTTGCATTTTAGCTATCATGTTGTGTCTTATTATTATTTATTGAAACTGACGTGTTGTGTGTCTGTGTAATTGTCACCTATTTTCGAGTGGCTTGTGTCGATCCATATGATATTTCCCATCATATAGGGAGCAGGTTAAGTACATGTTATTTTGATGTCACGTGGGAGACGGGACGAGCATCGGACTTGGAGTCAAGTAGCATACATAGTTATCTTAGATGGTAGACAAGTTGTATAATGTCTAGTTCACATTTATTATTCATTTATTTGTAAATCACTAAACTTATCATTTATTTAAGTTGTTTCTTAATTATACTGTGTAAGGAAATTCTACCTTATTCGCAAAATCCGGAAATAGCGCAAGATGGTTTATAACTGCTCTTCTACAAATTCTTCACTTATATAACGATATACATGCAATTACTATCCATAATCTATGATTACACGACCATTTTCCCATTTTATCCCAAATCAGGGTTACATGAAACTTCTAAAACAAACTATAAAATGAATAAGGATGAATATTGACTTACTACGCGAATGATACGAGAACTAGGAACTCCGAATGCTCAACATGTTGGAATATGTGTCCTCCGACAATAATGCGGTCACAACTGTTGATCATGATGATCACATGTTTAAGTCTCATTATAAATAATACAATTGGGAAGTAATATTTTACTGTCAACTGGTCCACACATATCGGTAATGATTGGCTGACTAGAGTTTGACATTACTGTCGTGCGACGGTGGTGACCAGTTGATCCCCTTAGGTCATACCTAAAAGATAACACTCTTAATTGATTATTTAATTGATCGTATGACGATACGGGTCAATTAAAATATTTAAAATTGACGGACGATTTTGGAAGTAATATTTACGTGTCTTATTGAAATTTGATTAAATAAGATACGGTCTAAGTAATCGAATTGTTTCATTGCTTAGATGAAATTATTGTTTAAGAAAACAATTAAAATTGAATGAATTATTATAAATACAAGTTATTGTGATTTATAAATTGGTAAAATATTTTGGTACAAGCAATTATGAATTGTTAAGTCGATTTTTGTATATGACGTATTTTTATTAATACGTTGATTTTTAATATGTTAAAAATACATAACAAATTTATGTAACATATGACATGTGACATAAGACAAATTGACATTTTGACAAAGATAATATGGAGTCCATATTACCTATGTAAACCGAAATTAAGGGGAGTATTAGGGAGTTTTTGTGTTGATTATGTTAGTGGAAAACATAATCATTTCCTACAAAACTAGCCATGCAAAACCTAGTTGTCATTGTGAAGATAAAGTATTGCATGCATTGGTCCCTCCCCTTCCCCTTACCCGGTTTTTCATAAGAGCAAAACCAAGAGTTTTGCCTTATTATTAACATATACACTTGATTATATTTTAGTGTATTAGCCAATTCATTCATTCATCTAAAATTGATTTTTAGAAAGATAGACTCTTCCTTCTCTTCCTTCTCTCTAACCAAAATAATAGAGAGTTCCATAATATTTTTGGGTCAATTTTTCCACTAAATTAATATTATTCTAGTATACATAATATTAATTTGATTAAGAGTTTGCCTTGGGTATTTTACTTTGGGAGGGATCCTACACTTGGATCCTAGTTCATCCATTAAGAAGAGCACAAGAACAAGAGAGAAGGAGAACTCTCTTGTGTCCATATAAACCGAAATACCAATGTAAGATGAAGATTTCTTCTTTAAATTGTTTATAGTTTGCATGCATAAGATCACCATTTAATTTTATGACTAAATTAACAAAAACATATATGAATATGTTAGTAAAGAGATCTAGATTTCTAACAATCGGTATCAAGAGCCTTGGTTGTTTGCATGCAAATCGGTTATAGTTTTTCCGAGTTATACGAATAACATATAAAACTTGTGAATTTGTGTTATTATGATATATTACGAAAATAATTTATGCATGTTAAAATTTATGGTCCTAAAATATTTTTAGGATA
Organism: Silene latifolia; assembly: GCF_048544455.1. NCBI lineage: Eukaryota > Viridiplantae > Streptophyta > Magnoliopsida > Caryophyllales > Caryophyllaceae > Silene > Silene latifolia. Next base: position 48,837,682 of record NC_133536.1, read on the forward strand.
TTTTGGTTATTTTATGGATTTTTATTGTTCATCTTATATAATAATGGCATTAAAAATATGATTTTATGAATAAAATGTCATTTTCGGACTAAAATTAGCTAAACTTCGACATTTCCAGTGATTTTTGGATATGTTGTCACATATATTATTTTGAGATGACCTGTAAATTTTCATAATTTTTGGAGTTATTATGCTCGGAAAATGGATTTTTCATGTTTAAAATCGGATTTAGATGAAAAATAGGTTAATATGAGATAAATTTCGAATCTGGTCATAGAAATTTAGTATGTTATCACATGCAATTTTAAACGATGTGTGTAAAATAATAGGCTATATTGAAGTCTTTATGCATGATTTATGATTTTTTGAAGAAAAATAGCATAAATAGTGACTTAATTAGTAAAATATTAATATAACATACTCCATGACTAAGGAAAAACGTCATATGTTGCATTTTATTATTCATTTCAGATCTAAAATTGAAAAGTTGATAAATATAATTTTTCTTATGTTTTATGACTATATTTGTTAAAACCGATAAACCGCAACATTGTTTTTCCGGATAAATTTCGAAATTTTTAACTTAAGTTTTTTGAACATTATGAGTGTCATGGTATTTTCCAGAATGTTCACAAGTTTTAAATTTCAAATTTTGAATTTATTTGGAATTTTTGTGATTTATTTGTAGTTTATAGCTTATTATTGTAATTTTAAGTCCATTAATGAACAATTTTAGAAATATGAGTTAATTATGGTCAAATAGTTAGTGGAGACTAATTTTGAGTCCTAAGAGGTTAGGGTAATTAACTTGTGCATAAATATGAATTTATGTAATTTTTGTGATTATAAAACGTTGAATCACGCAAATCCGTAAAAACCGTGTAATATACGATATTGGCTACTTAAAGGCGATTTAGCATAAAATTTGGCATGTTCATACATATTATAATGCTGCATTTTCATTGTGATTGTCATAATTTTATTTTATGTAATTTTTGAATTATGTAATTTTACTTAGTATGGCCTTAGTTTTTAATTGATATTACCCGAAATGTATGGGAATATCGATTCGGTTGTAATTTTATTGTGATCTCGTATCACCGTTTTGTATTTTAATAGATTTATTTTATTTTATGTACAAATGTATAATAGGAAATTATGTAATTTATTATGTAATTTATTTATTCCGGAGTTCCATAAAGACGGATTTCTTCAAGAAGACGATACATAAAGACGGTGTTACCTCGAGATGCGTGCCACAACCGAAGTTCAAGGGACCAATGGAGTTGGTTTCCGAATATGTAATAGTTAAATAGTTTTTCTATTTTAGGAAGGCCATACTAGGATTTATTTTATGTTTTGCATTTTTATTATATGTCGCATGCATCGCTAAATCGCCATAACGAAAACATGCATCATCTTTTATCGAGTTTATCGACCGTGTCAAATACAATTATCGTAGTTCACCGCTTTAGTTCACTTAAAACGTGATAGATAATAAATTGATATGACCTCTCGCTAAAACAATCAATTGAGACATAGCCTTACCAAATAGTAGAAACCATGAAAACCTATTTCGCGAGGGAGTGCACTCGGCTACCCCGGGGTACAAACCTTGTTACGTAGGGGAAGTGGGTGATAAATGTCTATCCACCGAATTTATGTTGATGAAGGTTTCATCGGCTACCCCGTGCCCAAATTAATGTAAATTTGGATCATGGACACATTTATTCGAAATTTGGATTGAACTCAACAAAAGTTTTTGATAAGGGTTTCATCGGCTACCCCGTGCCCTTGTCGGATGTGTTTTGGGCTATAGATAAACATTAGAGTAATTTTATCGACCAAGAGTTCTAAAAGTAGAATCGATTAAAAGGTTAATCCACCAAGTTATATTGATAAGGGTTTCATCGGCTACCCTGTGCCTAAGTTGATATGAATTTGGGTCTTGGAATCATTTATCTAGTTGGGTAGAGGTCACTAGAAAAATGCAATAAAACTTGTTTAAATTATTTTACGAGTATTATTATTAAAACGACATATGTTTTATTCCTTCTATCTTTTGTTTTGTAGACCACTTCTTTTTCTCATAACAAATGGCTACACCAAACCCAAACGCCACGCCTCTCGCTAATTCATCATGGCTCCGATCCTTCATGGATCGATGTAAACTTGAAAAGAATGGGTCAAATTTCTCCGATTGGGATGCCCAACTCAAATTAGCCGCCCAAGGTGACGACAAGCTTCGTTATCTTACCGAGGCCTCTCCACCCGAACCTAATACTAGATCGACCGCCGCCACAAGGGAAGCATATGAGGCTTACCATAAGGAGTCCGCCGCAATGAAAAATGTGTTGATCTTTGCGATGGAGGCGGATCTCCAAAGGAGAGCCTTTAAGATGGGCACCGCTAATGAGATTTACTCCAAGCTTGTGACAATGTTTTCACAAACTCCGCGGATCGTCCAATATGAGGCGGCCGCGGCATTCTTTGATCTCGACTTCAAAGAGGGCCAAAAGGTTAGCCCTCATGTGCTCAAATTAATGGAGCTAGTCGAGACCTTGAAGATTCAAAAGGTTGAAATCCCCAAAGAACTCATTGTAGATAGAATTCTACACTCCTTATCCAAAGTCAAAGCGTATGTTCAATTCCGGGTGAATTTTAACATGCAAGACAAGGACGTGTCTCTTGAAGAATTGCACAAGTTACTTGTGCAAGCCGAAAGGGACATGGGGTTAAATGTGAACCCACTCAAGGATGTGCTTAACATTAGCACCAAAAGCAAGGGGAAGTTCAAGAAGAATGGGAGGAAGGGTAAGAAACAAGCTCCCACTTTCACCAAAGCTAGGACTTATGAAGCTAGCACTTCCAAAATCAAGAAGGGTCCTCTTGATAAATGCCATTATTGTAATGGTGTTGGACATTGGAAAAGAAATTGTTTCAAATACCTTGGTGATATTAAGGCTGGAAAGATCACTCCAGTAGGTAAATGACTATCCTTTCTTTTATGTTTCTAATTCAACTATGGCATTGTGATACAAAGTTGTGATAATGTATCTCCCTTTTATTGTAAATAGGGCCTCCACCAAGCAAAGACAAAGGAAAATAAAAGCAAGCTTGAGAAACCATAAAGAAGCTAGGAATAGCTTTCATGAAGCTTTGCTTTTTATTGTCTTATTTTAATTATGTTTCGGATTTTAGAACCTTTTAAGTTTCCGTGTTCGACATGGAAAGGTATTTTGGATAATTGGTTGTATTTTGGATAATGGTGGCTTGGTTTGCAACCCAAGTCACCCGTTTTATCGTTTTATCCTTATTCTAAAATTCGTCTTTACTTGCTTGGTCTTAGAAACATATGATTATTCACTTAAAGTGATCTAATAGACAATTATAATGATGAGATTCATTATATGTCCACATGCTTAAGGCTTGTGTATGATCATTTACAAAGTGTCATTGAGTTTATGAACTCTCTTAAAGGAATGTCAATCACCAAGTACACTTACAAAATCTAAAACTATTAGTCAAACCTATGAGATAGTCCTCCTTATACTTCAAATCATTATTTGTGTGCCATAAGCTATCTTTGAATCTCTAGTGTATTTATTCTAAAGATAGAGTGGGAGAAAATGAGGACACAACACCAAGATAAATCTATATACTTGTGTATACGAGATCTACGCAAGAAAGAATGATTTGAATAAAGGTATATCTATTTATATAGTATACCCAATAGATAAGATCTATGGTCTCGAATAAAACTACATGAAAAAAGAGACCAAGTGAAGTAATCAAATGAATGTTTTCTCACGATAACTACACGAGGAGACCAAAAGAAAGTTTTGGAAGAAAAAGACTAATGTAAAGTCTTAACAAGAGTTTTGACTAGTTTATGATAAATTTTGACCAATAGTTTCAACCTTGATATTTACTTAAGAGCCTAAATGAATTAAGTAACATCCTAGAAAATAAACATGATTTATGACTAGAGGTTGCAAGGATTGATATACCGATATCATCAATAGCTAAGTTTTAACCACGCAAATGTCATTACTTAACCTCATTGTGAAAATGAAATAAACCTCCTTCCAAAAGGGTATTTCGAAGGACGTGTTTTAGATATTATTTATATTTGAATAATGACATTGCTACACATCATTATGATATGAATAAGTTAGAGATTAAAATCTCTTTCCATAAGATTAAGATGAGACCACTTCAAAATGAGTATTTTGAAAGGATATGATGGGAACATATATGGTTTTATCTCAATAACTTAACAAAGCAATAAATTTCAATTCTTGAAATATCTCAATTGAGTAGTCAATTGCGGATCATGTGGAATTAAGTGGGAGTTCGAAATTATCATGTGAAGACATGGAATTTAGTGGGAGTAATCCTCTTATAAAAGTCTATAACTCATCACTCATTGAAGAATGACGAGATAATACCTTCCTTCACAAAGGAGTATTTGAGTTTTCAATTCTGGATGAAAATGGACTATGATGAATCCAATTACATTATGAGATGTTGGATAAGTATTGAGACATTCACATCAAATCAACGAGAAACGTAGGTTATTCATGTAAATGAAAATGGAATTGCCATTAGCAGTCATGGTCGTTCCTTGAACCTAAGAATGGTTGATCTCATGATTATTAGTTACTAATGTTTCCGCCATTAGAATAATCATGCACATGTCCAATAATGATTCATATGCATAAAAGCATGATGAATCGTTGGAAAACCATACAAGAAACGTCATGAATTCTCGAGGAGAATTTGATGAGCGATTTCAGTGTTTGAATAGAAGACTCTGTTGTGTGCCAAGAGGTTGCACATATTGCAGTTCGAACACATGTAAGGATTTATGAAAATCCTAAGCTCTCAAGCTAAAAGGAGAAATAGCAAGTTTGGAAAGATACTTAGTTGAATAAGAAGTTACTCAAAACTAATCTTTCCTAAAATGCTAGGACTTGTGAGAAGTGCTAGGCAAATCATCTTGACAAATTGTTGCAAGACTCTACAAAACATATACCTAGTGTATTGTGCGTGGATGGAGTACTTGAACAGTACAAGTTATATCATTCACCACAAATTCGTTTGTGATAATCGACAAGGAAGTTCTTTCAAGATAAAGAACTGAAACCGAGGTTGTGAACCTAGATTTGTACTTGGTAAGGTTCATGCTATGAGAAGATAACATGAACGTAAAGGAAAATGCGATTATAAGAAGTTTGAACACATGGACACATGATATGTTAAACTTCTATTGCAATCAACAAGTGTTTACACACTTACGATATGCATCACAAGGTTGTAATATGGTATTGACTACCCGAGTGTGATGTCGACATTTGTCGTTTGAGTTATTATTAACTCACCTTATACTTTGCTATGTCCAAACGGGTTGTAGAGACAACTGAACCCCGTTAAAGTGAACACGGATTAGCATTGTATTTGCCCATAGTTACTTACATGAGGTGACGTCTCGAAGTGACTAGAGTGTGATGCGATTGATGGCAAGTTCAAGTGACATAGAGTCATGTGAGATAACTAGTCGATCACATAGGCAGACTGTTAGGAACATTTTGTCGGGCCTTATGACCGCTTATAGAGTTCTGGCAAATTTATATAGCCTGGTCGTGGCGAGAGCTACTATAGTATTCTAATGAGTCGATTCTTTTGACTAAAAACTATTCGCCTAAGATGGCACGATTTGATTAACTTTGATTTGTGTTACTACGACCTTCGTAAATGGGGTCAAATGGGCATATTTTGGGTTATGATGGCTGTGGCTAGTCGAAGGGAATGAGTGCGATAGGAATTGTCCATCCCTAGTCAGGGTTATAACAATATCTTAGGGCCACTCGAGGAGCAATGAACTGGAAATGCGTGGTCATGCTCGGAATATGTCCATAGTGGATAAATCCGGTCAATCAGTTATTCTCCAGATCGAGGAAACCACTCTCGATATGATCACTTGCAAGTACGACCTGAAAGACACCTTGCATTGAGTGGGAGATAGTAATAGGACAAGAGAATTGGTGACGCACACTTGTCGAGGACAAGTGGAGATTGTTGGAATATGTGTCCTCCGACAATAATGCGATCACAACTGTTGATCATGATGATCACATGTTTAAGTCTCATTATAAAGAATACAATTGGGAAGTAATATTTTACTGTCAACTGGTCCACACATATCGGTAATGATTGGCTGACTAGAGTTTGACATTACTGTCGTGCGACGGTGGTGACCAGTTGATCCCCTTAGGTCATACCTAAAGGGTAACACTCTTAATTGATTATTTAATTGATCGTATGACGATACGGGTCAATTAAAATATTTAAAATTGACGGACGATTTTGGAAGTAATATTTACGTGTCTTATTGAAATTTGATTAAATAAGATACGGTCTAAGTAATCGAATTGTTTCATTGCTTAGATGAAATTATTGTTTAAGAAAACAATTAAAATTGAATGAATTATTATAAATACAAGTTATTGTGATTTATAAATTGGTAAAATATTTTGGTACAAGCAATTATGAATTGCTAAGTCGATTTTTGTATATGACGTATTTTTATTAATACGTTCATTTTTAATATGTTAAAAATACATAACAAATTTATGTAACATATGACATGTGACATAAGACAAATTGACATTTTGACAAAGATAATAAGGAGTCCATATTATCTATGTAAACCGAAATTAAGGGGAGTATTAGGGAGTTTTTGTGTTGATTATGTTAGTGGAAAACATAATCATTTCCTACAAAACTAGCCATGCAAAACCTAGTTGTCATTGTGAAGACAAAGTATTGCATGTATTGGTCCCTCCCCTTCCCCTTACCCGGTTTTTCATAAGAGCAAAACCAAGGGTTTTGCCTTATTATTAACATATACACTTGATTATATTTTAGTGTATTAGCCAATTCATTCATTCATCTAAAATTGATTTTTAGAAAGATAAAAACTCTTCCTTCTCTTCCTTCTCTCTAACCGAAATAATAGAGAGTTCCATAATATTTTTGGGTCAATTTTTCCATTAAATTAATATTATTCTAGTATACATAATATTAATTTGATTAAGAGTTTACCTTGGGTATTTTACTTTGGGAGGGATCCTACACTTGGATCCTAGTTCATCCATTAAGGAGAGTACAAGAACAAGAGAGAAGGAGAACTCTCTTGTGCCCATATAAACCGAAATACCAATGTAAGATGAAGATTTCTTCTTTAAATTGTTTATAGTTTGCATGCATAAGATCATCATTTAATTTTATGACTAAATTAACAAAAACATATATGAATATGTTAGTAGAGAGATCTAGATTTCTAACACAACAATGACCAACCTTTTCTTGGGAGGTGATTAAGGTGATTAATTAGAGGGAGTTTATAAAATGTAATTAGGTTTTATAAAAATGATTAAGAAATGTCGATGTAAGTTTATGTCTTTCTAATCACTTTAATCAAAACCGCGCAAAATACATCCCCCGACCGGACACTCGGTCGAGTGTCACAACCTCACTCGACTGAGTACGACCTACTCGACCGACTGCCTCACCAGCGCGGTCGAGTTACTCCAAAACAGAAGCCTGACAAATCCCAAGATACCACTTGGTCACACCACTCAACTGAGTACAGCTCACTCGGTCGTGTGCCCTCACCTACTCGACCGAGTACAAAACCGTGGTATTACATAGAGAGCACGGGTGGGGGGACCGATTGAGAAGGGTAGAGATTAAGGATGGTAGGGGTGATGAAGATAAGCGAAGGGAGGATGAGTGGGTGGGCTGTAGACGACCAGGTGATGGTGTGGTTAAAGTTAATGTTGATACGGGGCGGCTGGACTGGCGAGATGGGTGTGTTCGATTAGAGTGCATATGGAATGGGAGTCAGATGTTGCGGAAGCTATGGTAATATTGCATGGCATGAAGGAGGCTAGAAGACGTGAGGAGCGACGGATCATCATTGAAAACGATTGTCAAGTGGTCATTAATGCGATTAATGCCGAGAGGCGCGATAGGAGTGATATTTCTTTAGTATACGAGGATATTTTTGTTGCTTGTAATTGGTTTAACTCTATATCTTTTAATTGTTTTCGTCGGAAGTTTAATAGTGTAGCTGATAGCTTAGCAAATTTTGTTCTTTGGCAGCCGGGACGTCGTAGCTGGGATGATGAACCACTAGATATTGTAACTTTGCTGGAGGCTGATTTACGTAATAATAATTAATCTCCTAAAGGGGTTTTCTAAAAAAAAAAAGAAAAAAAGAAAAAAAAATAATTGAAACACCCAAAATAAAATAAATAAACAATTAAAATACAACGTCATTACTCATTCATGGACGAGTTTTACTCAATCATGGACTTTTTGCCATAATTTTTCCACACATTGCCCTCAATCTAAAAACAAAGAAACAAATTCTCTCTTTTACTCTTCCTCTCAAAATTAATCAAATCTCAACGAATTGATTAATCAATGATTTTATTTATCATATTAACAAGAATTCTAACATCATTAGTTTTGCTAATTGTTTTGTATCAAATTAAGTTGAATAAATTAAATTAGGGTTAATAAAATTGGGGGCTATGCTATATTAAATTAGGGTTTGAAAAAATTATAAAATTATCAAACTATGTAATACGCTTGGTCGCTGACTTCTACTTTCGAGTACTTTTATATGGTTTCTGCTTGGGGAGGGTACGCGTATATCGTTAATTTGATCCCCTTATATGTGTTTATCATCAATTTGCCTATAATTGTATACATGTGCTTTGAATGTTGTTGGCCATGCGAAGTCGGTTGGTTAGATTTCAACGTGTTCAGTAGGGAACAAACGACTGCTATGGGTGTTTTTTCTTGATCCGAATTGTGCTTTTTTCTCGTATAATATTTTTATGTGGTTCACGGGTGGTCTGGGTGGATGAGATTTATTGATTATGAAACAAAAAGGAAAATGAGGGTGTAGAGGGAAAAAATTGAAAATTGAGGAGTTGAAATAAAAGAGATAAAATGGTCATTTCTTATATAAAAAAAAGTAAAAACCGTAAGCACCACCCAAATAAAAAAGTACGTATTTGCTAAATCCCGCACAACGCTTTACTCAATCCCGCACATTTTGCCTCTAACATTCCAACTTTACCCTCCCTCTTAAAAACAATTAAAAAAAAGTTTTCTCTCTTCCCTCCCTCTAAAAACTAATCCAATTCAATAATAATTTATCAATCATGGATCTTAATTCGACATGTTAGAAGTAATTTTGCCGTTTTGCCAACAATTTCATTAATACAAGTTTTTTCTTTGATTGGAAAAAGGAAATTTACAATTAGGGTTTTGATTTTTTGTTGTTGTTGAAGGGCTTTGATGTGAATTGGCGGTCGAAGGGTTGGCTGGAGTATGGTTCGACGGTCTTTGGTGGTTGGACGGAGTAGTGGGCGGTTGCTGGTGTACGCTGGTGGTTGTTGCAACGGTCGTCGGTGTACAATTTAAAGATGCATCTCCACACCAATTACAAGAATAAATTAAACACAATTTTGCCATTCGATTTTTGCAGTTACAAATTAAATGATTCTTGTACACTTAATCGTCATCGTCATTGAGTCAGTTCCAAAACAAGTCATTGTTGTATAATTGTATTCTACGTAGTTTTCAATTGATAAAATTTGCAGTATGATATTCCAGTGCTATTGGGGAATTTTATTCTCTTTTGGGATTTTTGATTTCTAACTTAAGGGGAGAAATGAAAGGGGTAAATTTGGGATAAGATGTTAAAATGTGCGTGATTTAGTAAAATTGTGTGCGGGATTTAGCCATTCCCAAAAAGTAAGACGGAGAGACGAAGGTGATAATTTGGAAAGAAGACGAGGTGAAGGCATTTGGTTCCTGAATTTAATGGTGAGATCATAACATTGGTAAGCCATGTTGAACTAGCAGAGTAGTAGGAGACAACACCACTTAGCTTGGCTCCCCCATACTCTTTCTCTATCTTGTTCTCCAATGACGTCTTATCTCTCCCCATCACCCTCCCACTTCTCCACCACCTCACGCTCCTTATCCAGACATTCCTCTCTCTCCTCTTCTCCCTCTTCGCTCGTACTTCTCCCTCGAAGCTTAAACTGGAGGATCAATGGTGGACGATATTTGCATAAGGAGGCTATTCTCGTTAGAGCTGAAGATAAAGCTCGAAATTCTTCATCATCTCAATTTCAGGTCCTCATATTTAACTTCAATTGCTTCATTTTACTACTTTTATGATGATGATGATGATGATTAGTTCATTTGCTAGAATTTTGTTTGGTGAAACTGTCAATTATTCTGTCAACAGGTGAATGAGAATTCTGTTAGCAGCTGAAAGTTCAATCACTGATTTATGAGCATGTTTATCCGAATGTGTAGAATTTTAGGTATATTCATGTCTTTGAATGTATTTTCCTGCACTGATGTTAAAGAATGTTGCCGTTGTGTGGTTCGTAAGCTAGAATGAATTAATCATCTTATCCGTATCTTATACTCCGTAGTTTAACAAGTTCGGTATTGTGCTGGTAACTTAATTGATTGTCTCGAAGAGAGGATTGTCAGGAATCAATGTGAAGCCTGAAATATAGGTTTTACTTGTGTACTTTTAGTAATGCGTCCATATGTATAGAATAACATAAGTAAACAATTGACTGGGACGAACGGAGTAGTTTATAAACTTATTCATCCATATGTATAGATGTATTTTGCTGAACTGTATGTTAAACATGTTACCCTTGTATGGTGTGCAAGCTATCATGGATTAATCAACTATCTTATTGTTTAAGAAGTTCGGTATTGTGCTGGCAACTGTAATGTAGTACTATCAGATTTGTTGACTTAGTTGATCAATTCAAAGAGAGCATTGGTAAAGAATCAATGTTAAGCCTAGGATATATGTTTTGCTCATTTACTGCTAGGATTAAGTCTTTAATATGTGGATGTGCATGTTTGTATAGTTGATGGTTCAATCAATGAATTTCTTAGAAAGTTTTTGCTCTGAAGTTTCTTTATTCACACATTAGTTTATTCCTCAGGATGTGGTTCCGACATCAGGAGAATGTGATCCTATATGTTCTGTTGACGAATCGAGCTCCAGTGACATAGAAGCCGGTTATCAGCCAAAGACGGATTTGCTGAAAGCTCTTGCTATCCTTTTGGCAGCTTTGACAGGCACTGCAGCTATTAATCATTCATTTGTCGCTGCCAATCAGGTCCTTTCTCTTAGTTAAGGTGTTTGTTTTTTAAGTTGCATGCTTTGGTGCATTCTGGTGGGATTGACGTTATGGTGTTCACAAATGTTGGTGTAATCTTGTTCTTCAGAATCTTGCTATGGTTTTGCTATTTGGAATAGGATATGCTGGCATTATTTTTGAGGAGTCCCTGGCCTTCAACAAAAGTGGAGTGGGATTACTTATGGCAGTAAGCTTGTGGGTCATACGCAGTATAGGGGTAAGGTTTTCGACGTATCTTGGCATAACAACAAGTCAACAATCTCATAACTTCTTTCTTTCTTTCTTCTGATGACATGTGATATCATGTTTGAGGTTGGGTTGTCTTTCATTGATTTCATGATTTGGACTACTGATTAGCCTTACTTGAGGCTATTTCTAGGAATGTCTTAAAGAGGGTCATCTTGAAAGAGCAATTCTTTTACTCCTCTGTGTGTTGGGTACATTTGACCAGAATTTTGCTTTTAGAAATCTATTTAGATTTCACATAATATGTGACACTTTTTTAACTTATATTGTAGGCCCCATCAACCGAGGTAGTTGTAACAGAGCTAGAGCATGCCACTGCTGAAGTCAGTCAAATTGTGTTTTTTTTGTTAGGTGCAATGACAATAGTTGAAATTGTTGATGCTCATCAAGGGTTTAAGCTGGTCACGGAGAACATAACAACACGAAAACCACGCACATTGCTTTGGGTGGTAAGTTTACATTTTAATGTTAGCATAACTCATCAACCGATATTTCTTGTAACATTTGATGAAATTGCTGTACGAGACAGAGAGCACTACAGCAGAACTTGCAGTCATTGTCCTTATTTGGCTATTTTGAAGAAGATAATTATCTGCAGAAATTTCTGTATTTCCTTTGTCTTGTTTGTACATAGTCGACTATGCATTCTGACTTCTCGTTCTGGGCTAAGCTTTCTATTATGGATTGTCTGTGAAATCTTGTTATATTTGGTGAAAGAAATTTTCACCTAGTAAAGATATGTGCTGTGTCAGTGTTTCTTTCAAACTATAAGTATATGAAAATCATTTCTTGATGATGTTTAGTGTACATACATCAACATCGTGGCATTGGGTAGTTAATGCCTCCTTGTCATTCTTTTTTGTTCCTTGGAAATTGGAAATCTACCGCTGTTGGTGTCTTGGTGATATCCTTCTCTTGTATCATGGAAAATTCTGTAACGTAGTTAATGCCTCCTTGTCATTCTTTTTTGTTCCTTGGAAATTGGAAATCTACCGCTGTTGGTGTCTTGGTGATATCCTTCTCTTGTATCATGGAAAATTTTGTAACGTAGTTGGGGTTGAGATTTAATTGTTGCTTTATTTTGAACTTCCAAACCCAGCTTTGAGCCATAGCACACTGTTTACTTTAATGAATGATTTGAGTGATGAGAGAGGCTAGAAATGCGATGGTATTCAGTTAAAGCATATACTAGCTTTTTTTCTCCATCAGAAAAAAAAGTTATAGGTTATGTTTCTTTTTGTCAAAAACAATGGAATTTTTAATTTGGACCATAAACGGTTAGTCTTTTTTTTTTAATTCTTTTGCATTGACATTCTGTGCTCACTACAGTTTAGACTTATAGTTATAAATATCTATGACGGTGCTTAATAATTCGATTGTAATGGCAGGTTGGTTTTGTGACATTTTTCCTCAGTTCGATTCTTGACAATTTGACATCTACCATTGTCATGGTTTCTTTGTTAAGGAAACTGGTTCCACCATCTGAATACCGCAAGTATGCTCTCCAAGCTCTCTAAAATTTCCTCATTTGCTTTCTCTCCTATCAAAGCCTTAACGCGAGATAAAATGCTTGCTTTTACAAAATTTGAAACTTGGGGATTTAATTCTTGTGTGTTTGGTCTGCATTCTTTTATTTCTGATTAAATTTTCTAGTATAGTCCAGACTTCAAACTTTCAAGGTGATAACAATAGAACACATATAAAAGCTGAATCAATAATTTCCATGCTAGTAATTGATACGGTGAACTACTTATAAGATTGATGCTGTTTAGCTTTATTTCATTGTACACAGTAATAATAACACTTTAAAAGTGAAAGGTGAAAGTGATTTGTATAGTTCCCATGCTACTACTTTTAGAAAGGGGTAGGCAAATGTACCCCTTTGTCTCTGTAATTCCTATTGTCCCCATTTAATATTCGTAGTCTTCAAAATTATGCAAGGGGGAATTTAAAATGGAGATTAATTTGGAGGGAGGGGGTATTTTTCTTGGGTAGAAATAGGAAGTTTCTTCTTAGATGGAAATATCTAGAGCACTGAAAAGAATAATCTTTTACATTTTAACTTCAGAAATCATTATATGGAAGTTTATTGGGAGAGACAGCATCGTTCTCTTTTCCTTAACTGTTTAAACTAACTCTCAAATTTCAACATGAAGAAAAAATTCTAGTCAGTAGCAGATTGGTAAAGCTTACACCTGGATTCACCTCTGTTAAAGGCACACATACTTTATGCAGCACTTAAAAGTTAACAATTTAACAGCCGGACAATCATTTTTGGATGTAATTGGCTTTTACATATAGGTCGTTGATTCCCTTTTAAGTCCACGTCTTCCTTCACTTGTTAGAATTCCTTGGCAGGCTTTTGGGAGCTGTTATTGTCATAGCCGCTAATGCTGGGGGTGCTTGGACACCCATCGGAGACGTTACAACAACAATGCTATGGATACATGGTCAAATATCCACATTCCCTACCATGAAGGTTTGTCATTGTATAATGAAGTGTGTCTTGTTTTCTTGTACTCTGTTATCTAGCTACCTGTGATGGTTTAATCGTAAGTGATCTTAAGTGTGCATAACTGGTGCTGATGGTTTCGTCATAGATGAGTTTTGAATTTTATCATGCCATCGCTAATAGCTGTAATGTCTTAAAATTGTATTTTAACCTTCAAGTAATCCTCTGGAACATTTTTTGGCATTTAACTTCTTATCTTTTCGCTAGGAATTTTGGGGTTGCTTGACACTTCTTTTTTCTTGTAAAATGTAGGACTTGCTAATACCTTCTGCTGTATCTTTGGCTGTACCTTTGGCCCTATTGTCGCTCACAAGGTATTTCAATACCATGTCATGTAAAAGAGACGGTCACTTCAGTCTATGCTGAGAAGAAATGCTCTACTGTTTTTGAATCTTGAAACAATAGCAATTCTCTGGTTTTCATTTCAGCGAAGTTAATGGAAAGGCACAAGAATCTGCCAGTGTTTTGGCTTCAGAACAGATGGCACCCCGTGGACAACTTGTTTTTGCAGTTGGCATTGGTGCTTTGATATTTGTTCCTGTGTTCAAAGGCCTAACTGGCCTGCCGCCATATATGGGTATGCTTTTGGGCCTTGGCGTTCTTTGGCTAGTGACTGATGCCATTCATTATGGTGAAACTGAAAGGCAAAGACTAAAAGTACCACAAGCTTTGTCTCGTATTGATACTCAAGGGGCCCTTTTCTTCCTAGGAATTCTTCTCTCTGTTAGCAGGTAACATATGGTCCATCTGCATTGGTTGTCCCTCTAATCTAGTTTGCTTCGGTTTTGTTTTGTGACAAGGGAAGAAAACTAGGTTGAAAATAAGACAACCCTATTGGCCTATTCCATCCATCCTTGGGGATGATGAGGAATGAGGACGACTGGATGTCAATAGCTATCACCCCACCTCGAAATAGGACATGAATTTTCTCAATTGGCCATAAAATTAGCTACTTTATTGGTCTCGAGAAAGTAATGATTAATGAGTATACTTCGCTTTTCATAAAGAAGAAAGTTCACTTAGAACCACTATTACTATTACTGAAGTCTTGTTGCAAGAAATGAAGTATAGCCAACTATTCGAAGTTAACAAAGACAAATCATTGGCTTGTACACATGTAGTAATGCTGATAATCTGAGATTTTACTTCTATATAGTTGTGTTCGTAAGAATTTTTTTTTTTTTTTTTTTTTTTTTCTGTGGCTCAGCTTGGAAGCAGCAGGAGTCCTAAGAGAGCTGGCAAATTACCTTGATGCCCATATTGGAAATACTGAACTTATCGCGAGTGCAATTGGGGTTGCTTCAGCAATTATAGATAATGTTCCTCTTGTTGCAGCCACGATGGGAATGTATGATCTTTCCTCATTTCCGAAAGACTCAGAATTCTGGCAGTTGATTGCATTTTGTGCTGGTACTGGTGGTTCAATGCTAATCATAGGATCTGCTGCCGGCGTTGCTTTTATGGGAATGGAAAAGGTCGATTTCTTTTGGTACTTAAGGAAGGTACATACTTGCATCCTTATTGAGTTATTTCTCGTTTACATCAATTGTACATAGACTGTGAAAATAAGAACCAGTCTGTAATTCCAACACAGCCCTCTTCTTTGAAGGCAAAAACCCGTAAATCTTGACTTGTGATATGAAATGAGCCAAATTTTGGCTTGACCACAGCCCTGATCCTGAACATGATCCAGACCCAGGCCTCGACCTACCCGACCATTTGACAATTATAATTGTACATAATCTAAACACATACTCTGGTCTTGTGCAGGTGAGCGGTTTTGCTTTTGCAGGCTATGCGGCTGGTATTGCTGCATATCTAGCGATTCATAACCTCAATATCTCCCTCCCTACTACTCTCGCAAATGTTCCTTTTTTGTCGGGTTAAGTCCCTGATTTGGATTGTTGTATATTTAAATTGATTGAATGTAATTCGTTTTGGATTCTTCTTATTTAGTAGATATTAGATTTTAATAGCACGAAATAAGGGCGATTACTGTGTAGTATAGATTGGCTGCGTAGGAGGCATGTATTCTGTACTGAGAATAAAATCCGTTGTAACAAGTTTTTAGATCTTTCAATTTCCTGGGTTGGGCTAAAACAATGAATTTGTACTGTTCAGTTCTCTTGATGATTTTCGTTCAAATTGCTATTTCATTTACATATTTTATCAAATCATAATATTTCGACGACCATCACCGTTGAAAACAATGAATTCGTACCATCGCCTCTCCACACCACCTTTTGGCGACCATCACCGTTGCAACCACCACGAAAGACAATGAAGGAAGAAAACGTAAGATCTAAGAGGTGGATGTCAAATATGAGGGTTGTGGTTGTGAGGTGGAGTCGGCGTCTCTAGGGGTGACCTTAGGTGATATCTAGTGTTGAAAAAACAAGATCTATGGCGGCGCCGGTGTGGGTAAGTTGTGTGGAAGGAGTGGTGGGTGACGCCAACAGTGGTTTTCAGTTAGTGGTGGTGGCTGGGAGGTAAATGTCGGCGGTATTCAGGGTTTGACGGCGTCTCACTTCCACCATCTTCGACAACTTTGTCTCACTCAATAACGTCAAAATCATCCCCCCCCCCCCTCTCACGACCTCGTCTTTTCCGTTGATGGCATCGATAATAGATATGCAGATTGTGTATTAGAAAGCAGTGGACAAAAAATACTATAAGGAGTAACAATTTCGCCTGAAAACTAAATGCTACGAGCCAAGTGAATGGAAAAGAGAACGATTTAAGAAAAATTGTGTGAAAAAACATGACTTTTGGAAATCTTAGGTGGGTAGCAAGTAAAATACTCGAACTACGTTCGTTCAACCACGACATTCTTGGATAACTTTAGGAGCTTCATAAGACCATATATATATAGTATATATCAACACCAGAATATTACATAACTGATTCCGAATAATATACATAGCCTAATGCCATAATCACATGAAGTTTAAAGAGGATGATGCTAAAGGCAGGCAGTGCTCATAGGATTGGCAAAGTAATGTTCCCGGCACACATACTTGGATTTCTTAAAGCGGTTCCCAAGGAGGCTCTCGAGCAAAGCAGGTGGTGTTGCTGAGGAGGTCTTTTGACACATCTTCCGTACAAACAGGTGTTTATCCAAAATCATCAACTCCAACAGCTTACGGCAACTCTGATAAGCAAATGTAAATAATTAGTACATTCAAGATCCAGAAAACGATAGCACCCTGTAACGTCGATCTGTTCAACTGCACTCTTTTTTAATAACTTGTAAAAATTACTAGGGCACGCTTTCATTTGATCACACTACAAGGTGAATATAATTGTTGCCTAGGAGGGCGGCATCACGGTGTCTATTAACATTTTTATACATCTTAGTATATAAACTAGCACTTCGCCCATAATGGTAACCTTTAATTTTTGTGAGATTCTCAGAATATTAGGTTAGGGATTCAGATCTTAACCTCCATTTTTTCTCTAAAATCTGTATGTTCTAGTTTGCGTCTTCGTGTAATCATATTAACCGTTTAGCAGGAAGAAACTAGAGTGAGCAAGGAAAGGATACCTGTGGATTTAGCACTTCCATGTGTCTGATAATGGCATCCTGCAACGTTTAACCAGAAAATAATAACTAGAAGTGTAGAAAAATAAACTTGCACTTCATTTGGTCATTACTCAGCATGATCAGTTATCCATCATGAGAAACAACTTAGTGAAGAGATACAAGTATAAATTATAATACAACAACAGAGCCCTAATGACAAATTGTTCTAGGGTCAGCTTGCATATTTAAAACCCGTCAAAAACAAGTGAAATAATAAATTGATTTATGGATATAAGATTGATTAATAGTCAACATACAAATTCATACTATAAATATTACTCGTAGAAAACTTTATGAAAAAAAGTTGTAAATCAATTAAAATGACCAAAAATAAATTAAAATAAGGAAAATACCTCCATTATCCCTGGATTTTGGGTTACTATACCAATAATACGTCGTGTAAGTCCCTTATAAACGATTCCATTAATGTTTCCGTCCCCATTGATCCAAGGTAATATTGGCTGAAAAGCAGTAATAACGTCCAAGTTCTGGTTCTTTTTGCTCCCTTCTATTGGTGAAGTACTAGTTTTGTCGCGTCCTTCAAGATTCTCATGAGTCTGGATTGCATTTGAGAGCTGTGAGGTATCTTCGGATAGATTTAGGATGGTCACTTTATGCACATCATCTACATTCGAGAAATGAAGCTCGTGTTCATGAATAATTCTTTCTTTGACCATATTTGTAGCTTCGTCCACCCTTTGTGGTATTGAGGACAGAGTCTCTTGGGGATCTCGAGAAGAAGTAGCCTTGGATGTCAGAAAGTACTTAGCACGATACAAGCCATCCACAATACGGACATAATTATAACCATTAACCTGTGCCATAACTAACATCAGTCCCCTTGAAACCTGACGTTAATAAGTTTAGCAAGATATATTACATTTGTAATAAAGAAAAAAAAAAAAAAAAAAAAAAAGACCTCTTCCAAGCAAGTAGCCATAAATAATTACTCCCTTCGCCCCGATCATTTGTTTACCTTTGCTTTTGGCACAAAGACCAAGGAGAGAGGAGACCATTTGTTGTTATTGTTATTGGATGACAAGTGGACACTAATGGATGTGGAAGATCAAATTACCCATTCGAAGCATGCGTAATATAGAAAGGTAAACACATGAATGAGACGCCCAATATTGGAATAGGTAAACAAATGAGGGACAGAGGGAGTAAATATCTTCAAGATGAGGTGACGGGTGGAAGAGGAAGCCAGGGAGATGAAACTATGATAAACACACTGAAGATAACTCAACAAGGTTTTACAAAAGAAACAACATTGCCAAAGTGCCTCAAGGGTTCCCGAAAATGCTAGGGCAAAGGGTAAGGAGTAACCGGATGTATGCAACCTTACTTTGTGTTAACCAACACCAAAAGACTTCCCGGATAATTCATAACGGAAACAGCATCAGGAATTGAATCAAATGATTGCTACTATGCAGTAAAAGAAATGCATCCGGTTTAGCGAGTCATTATGATTTGTTTCATCATGATTCAACCCCAAGTTCCGTTAGAAATGGAACCAAGCCCAAAGAGGTTATACGCCAACATTAATTAGATGAAAATCACGACAATTATAGATATGAGCTTATAATATTTTGATAGGACATAGACCGAATGATTGAGAAAATCAAAAAGGTTTTTGCCAAGCAAGCAAAGCTGTATCAACCGAAGACACATGATTCTTGATTTGGAGGATCAACCAAAATCAACTGATTGGGTGAAGGCAATGCTTCGGAACTCTTGGTGTACTATGT
This sequence comes from Silene latifolia, assembly GCF_048544455.1. NCBI lineage: Eukaryota > Viridiplantae > Streptophyta > Magnoliopsida > Caryophyllales > Caryophyllaceae > Silene > Silene latifolia. The sequence goes on from NC_133536.1 coordinate 48,857,035, forward strand.
GATTCTACACCAACTGTACCCCAAGCAGGGAAAGAATTGGAATTGACAACCATCCCTATAAATAACATAGAATCCAAGTGAAATAACAAATAAGCTTTCTCATCTGATAATGTGTGCACTGACGTGGTATACCAGGTGTGCCTAAGAATTTTCTTGGAGAAAAAAGAATAAAAGGTGATAAAAAGGGGAAATTAGAGTGAAAAAAGTTGTGTCCCAACGTAATAACTTTAAATTAGGTGCTGCATAAGTAAAGCAGATGATAAGTAAAAAGGCTGACTTTAAAGTTACATCAAAGTTTGCATAAGCTCACACCAAAACATAAAACAAACAGAAATCAGCTGTATTCTTGAGAAATGATTTAAGGCACTGAAACTAACCTTTAACACAAAACCAAATAATTCAAGCACATTGACAACATGCTCGTTCAGAATAGTGCCTACACAAAGAAACAAAAAGGACTAGTAAGATGTTTAAGACAAAAGTGAGTGAAGGCATTTGTTACTCTGACTCTTCGTATTACCTTGCATACCCATGTCCGATACTCGACAATCATGCATCCGTATGACACTTGGACACTTCATTATAACTTATGAAAACGAAAGTGTAACACTTGGACATGCACGAGTATCGGATACTTCTATTGGAGTCTGAGTAACATAGAAGGAAGACACAAATCTAGCTCAGTGAGGCAATACCTTGGATACCTATGCACTCAGAAACCTTAGACATGCTCAAGCCCTGATCACCAGCTTTCTGAATGCTTCTATATGCAGTTTTGAACAGTTCAGGATGGACAATAATATTTTCTTGGTCTGAATGGTTCAGCTGATTTTGGATTGTGTAATTTGCCATAACTTCCCATATTGAATTACCAGAAATAGTTGTCGACGGGGTTATGCTATCGAAATCAGGAGCTTCCTTGACATGGGAAATGGAGGATTTAGTACAGCTACTTTTCATACTCAAAGTGCCATCAACGTGATCATTTTCACTTGAAAGAAGATTTTGATCATCTTTAAAAAGTTCCACGATGTTGGATCTCGTGATTGTTATACGACTAAGAGAAATGGTTATACCACGGAAGCCTTTCTCTCGGCGTGAATACAGCTCACTGTCGTGCGAAGAAGAGCACTTCTGCTTTTTGCTTGTACTACAACTGTCATCTTCATGGTCATTAGATTTACGTTTTGAAGTTCTTGAGTCTTCAGTTTCTCCAACACCTTCATGGGGTAAAACTGGTGAAATAGACAGCTCTCCAGAAGAAACTAAAGCGAACAGTTGGAAAATGTCCCCACATTGGAGATCTGAATGTAGAATCACAGCGCCCTCCATCAATTTCTCCTCCTTTTCATGCACCCAACTCGCTAAACGAGCAGCTCGTTTCCCAGTATTTGCTGGAAACGGAGACAAGGAAAGATTCCTCAGAAAACTTTGAGAAAGGACGAAGGGCTCACTGGCACCACTTCCAACCTGTTCATCGAGTACATGTATCAACAAAAAAGAATGGTAAATGGTACTGCCTCCATCCAAAGTTTATCATCGCCATTTGACTTTTGTGGTCGACTGGTGTCACTTTCGCCATTAAATTCTCCAAATATATGTAGACATACAGTTTAATGTTTGTCAAATCTGATTCATCCAAAATTTATTTAAGATCACTAATTTTAAAAATTTTGTAGCTGTCGCATATTGGGAGGAGGCAGAGAAGTCAAAAACGATATATAGAACATATTTTGAGGCATTACCAAGAATTTACTCTGTCTGAGGTAGTCAAAAGCAGTGTATTGATCATGTTGCGAATAGCAGCGTAAAGTTTCTGCCAACAAATTTGGCATATCCGCCGATTTTGAATTGGTCAAAAAGACAAGCTTAAAAAGCTCAACAGCACTTGAAGCGGCTAATGATTGATTTACTCGTCCAATAACACAAACACCTTCTTTTAGATGCTTAACAAACTTCTGAGGTAGGCGATTGCGCCTGGATTTCCGGTTTGAACCTAAAAGTTGCTTTTCACCGTCATTCTCAAGCGCACAATGTGTATTTGCAAATCCTTTATGAGGACCCTACATACAAAGATTGATCTTTGAGCAATAAAAGATAGCAATTTAATGAATAAGAGGACATACCTCCCTCCAACAATGATGACACGAAAAGCATAAAACCAACCTCAACATCAGATAAAACGCAGGAAAATACTACAACTACTGATTGTAGACAACTAGACATTAGGTCACATAACTATCAGATAATTATCTATAAACTTGTACATTTTCGATAAATATTTCCAATTAGGTCAAAAATCTAACATTGGTCAACATGTGTAAGTCATGGATGGACGTACACAATCCAAGCATACAAGATTAATAAACTTGCGCGTGGTATTAAATATCGGCCGCGACAATGGATTGCCACAGAATTATCAAGGTTTTAATAGTTACCACATTTTGAGGCGGTAAAGACTGCATTAATAGAGCGATGACCAAGATCACGTCCAAGGATCAATTCTGAGTTCAAGTCTCAAACTGAGATTTTAATAACATGCCCGTACCAAAATTATACTAGCACAATTGCCTTCAGATTTGGTCATTAAATCATAGAAAAGGTCCTTATGCTTATGCTGAGATTGAAGGTTACCTGAGAAACAGTTCCAGTTCTCTTGGCAGAGCCCATTTTCGTCATTTGTGTAAGAACTTCATGAAGGGATACCTTAATCTTGCTATCCTCGAAGTCATCCCAGTGTTTAACTGGAGGATTTAACTCTTCACTGCGATCATCAAGCTTTGACTTTCTTTCACGGTTCACATGTTGAGCATACCTTTGGGTCAGCAAGTTACAGAGCTTCATCAATGATTTTCTGAACATATCGGATCTAAGAGAGGCTAATCTTCTGCGGCAAGTGCTTGTGTCTGCAGGAAGGTCACTAACCGAAGCCCAATCTGTGCCACGTCTTGCGCCTTGAATCGCTTTCTGTCTTGCATACTGGACTATTAGTTGCCTGACAATATTACAATGTGGCAATAAGGCAATCAGAGGGGCCTCAATGGTAAAGCAATTAAAGATGGTTTAAGCTTCAGAATATGAAGTTTAAAACAGAAGAGCAAGATAAATTGATGCGGACAAGTACTGCGTTACGAGTCTATGATCATCACCCAATTACACAAGGTCATCCCAAGGATCTGGGGGGACCCTATGTGGAAGTTAAAATTTGGGCCCTCTATATGTTTTTCAAAAAGTCAACTAAAAGAGATATTTAGGGGATATGAAGCCCAAGTTTCTCCAAACTAACATGTATGACAACCTTCACCACTATTCTATAAAGAAATGTTTGATTTTCACACACGCAAAATGCAGAATATAAGGAAACTGTTGGATAATTGGGTCCCCAAAATCTAGGGGCCCTGTTCTGAGAGCCAATGACATTATCATTCTCCTTCACTTCTGAAAATTAGAAACCCTAAAATAATAGTAATATACCTGTCTGCCTCTTCTGTCCATGAAAATTTAGATTTGCGCGCTTGTTTAAATATTGGCATTATACACTCTCCAATTAATGACTCGTGATGTTCCTGCTCATCTTCCACAACTTCAAGAGATTCTAGAATGCGAATGGAAGGGGAAGCAAAACAAACCTTAAGGCAACTTGTAACTAGATTATTCTCAGTTAACTTAAAAGCTAAAATAATTAGGTTGCACAAACCAGTGGGGTGATTGATCATCCCATCCTTCGCAGAGCTTCCTTCTGACCTTCTCTTCCGCTTCCGCTGAGATTGAGGTCTATCATCTCTAATATTTGAACCCATTTCTCCAACATCCGAATTAGCCTGGAATTTATCAAGACGCTTTTGCCTATTATCATAGTATATACGAAGCACCTGCAAAAATTGCACTAGGCTCATGTCTTCATGAAAAAAAAAAGAGAAAGCTATTTTCCAATGCTCCTATACCTCAGCATATATAGCTCACGTGTACTAAAAAATAGCAGCTATATGGGATACTTTCACTGCATGAAAAAAAATATATACGTTCAAAGTCAGATAGTTGTAATTGCATGTCTATGATCTAGGACATACATGACCACTTCTTATTCATAAATTAATAAATATATTTTTGCACTTTTGCCTGCATGAATGTTATTTCAAAAGATGCTCAACTGGTGTTAGTATAAAAACAAATTTTGCTTGCTCCTCTGTCTGCTTAAATTCTGAATTTTCAATGTAAGGTTCATAAAACCAAATGAACAAGAGAGAAACCATAAATCAACTAAAAGGAAATATCCTGTATGTTTTAGAGAAACTAACACTAAGCAGTACCTGTTGAAGAGTGAGATTGAGTTCCTTAGCAATTTCTCTACACTCCATGAAGGTCAGTTTCTTATTCCGCTGATCCTTGATGCGCTTGAGAAGTTCATCACGTTGCCCCGCCTTCATAACCCTGACTGTTGTCCATGATCGATAAAGACAAACCTGCATAAAAATGTCTCCAGTGTTTAGACTAAGAAGACATTATGAAGAAATGTAGATGATAACATAAGCCTCGTGGAATATGTGCTAATGCAGCTGCGCATATTCTCTGGGAAATAAAGAACATACTACACAGCTATTTTAAAAACCATGAAAAACAAACTACTGATATCATGGAGAGTACAAAACTCTTCTCTTGTCATAATCACCAACTTATGAAATGAAACCCATTCACCAAAAGCCTCCTAGCACATCCACTCCCAATTGATATTAAATGCAGAATTGTGAAGAAGATCAGAAAGAGTGTATTTGCTTGAAGGTTCCCACTTTCCTTTAACTACACAGTACAGAGAGATCCAGGTCTACTTGTTGCCCCGTAATTGTATTCAGGGATAAAAGGCAATAACAGCAATCAGAGAGTACATCACAAATCTGTTATGTCACAACTCAATACCCAGTTTCAGATTTACTGGAGATAAACTTTACACAATCAACCATCTAACCCCAGCGCCTTAAAGGATCACGCCAGCGTGGTAAGGGGTAGTCGAATACAGCCGCTTTATTCCTAATGACCCATACTGAATATTGCATTACAATGTTCGTAATACTCATTACTTAGCAGAATTTCCTAAGCACCCCTTTTGTTCATTTCTGTGACGTTCCATAAAACGCCAAAATATTACTTACATGAATCAATATTTTTCAAAACTCCGTCGTTACCTTACAGATATATTTGTAATTTCATTTCATACTATCCATTAATTTTGGAAAAAAATAGTTGTAAACATTTATAAATCTTAAGAAGTGAATGCGTTTGTGAAAAAATGGAAAAAATGGTGCATGCGTTTGTGAAAAAGAGGTAATAACTAATAAGAAGAGAAGAAAGGCTATAGACATTGAAACCCAACTTAAGATTCAAATCTTAAGAAGTGAAGATTAGAGCATTATGCTTGGGTAAGCGGATACACTTTACGTATCAACACATGAAGTAACAACAAGAGGATGAATATCGAATGGATATAAGAACAGTACCTCATAAGCCACAGATCCAGGGAATGCATGTACAGCAGCTTTTGGATTAGCAGCAGAATAACAGTACTCTAATGTCTGCCAGTATTTTTCTAAAGCATCAGTGGTTGTTAAAACAAAATCATGTCTAAAATGTGGACGGAGATCAATAGAACCAGAACATCCAGGAAGTGGGTCCACTGACGGTGGTTCCTCAATATAGGGCTTAAGCTCTAGAGCATATACAAGGGTGGTAAGAGAAAGCTTGACTGCATCTTTGGGACTTTCGTCAGCTACCAGCTTGATCAACTGGATCATGAAGGCACAATGGAAAATCAATGGGTGAAAGAAAAGTAAACAACACCAAAGTTTATCAACCACAATACAAAGAGCATTGTTAGAATGATAACATCCTGCATTTTTTGTAATGTTAACTGTGTCATTTCAGTTTATTAAATAAAAGGCAACATCGCTCCTACTTAACAAAATAAAATAAAAGGCAACACCAATTATGAGGATATCGTTCCGCGTCAGGCTGTGTAATATTACATCCAGAAATACCAGTATGTTATTGATGTATGCTTAAAATTCCTGAAAGCTCATTGGTCACTAGACTGAGAATTGAGCACGCCAATCTCAATCTTAGACACTGATTGCTAGACAAGACTCTACAAGACTACAAGGCCGGAGTGACCACTGATGTTCTTGATGAAGCATATGCCTAAGAAGGTGTAAGGCTCCCATAGAACTTAGATGTATAGTGCATGCAAATTGCTTTCTACACTTACGTTGCATGGTTTGGTTGTTTGATTTGATACGGGAGCAAGTTCGTGTTCGTAGAACGCTACATTGCCTCAACTTAGTTAAAATATAACAACTCCAGCAACCTAGTAAGCAAACGAACTCCGTTCTAGTTCTAGTGCTAGTTCGAAATTCGGTACGGGGTTCTGCCAACCAACCCAAAACCATGCTCTACACTATTCTTAAAATCCGGTAATCCACTGATTCCCTTCCTTCCATTTAGTGATATAGATCATTAGACGGACTAGGTTTCACATTTGAGGATTTTACTTGATCTATGGCTCTATGTAATGAATATTGATGATTCCTTATGTTCTGGCATTGCAAAATTAGAGTTGATTTTCCAGGAGAGCAATATCAATAGAAGCCTTCAAAGGATCATGGGGATCAACAAGAAAACTTTATACTAAATAAAATACATATACTTTTAAAGTTTTAGTCTTTAGAGACCCAAAAGACTTCTTACATGACTCTCATCCTTTAGAGAACCAAGTCATGGTTATACAATTTTGACTAGCGTAGGAATATGGTCCAAAAAAAGGCCAGCTGCAAACAGCAGTTTCAAGCAGAGTAGAGACTAGTGAGAGGAAAATAACCAAAAAATGTGAAATATCAGAATAATAGTGTGTGCCAAAGTCACCATCACAGTATCATATAGGAGTAATAAATTCTTAAAAGGAGCTCACTTGCATGCACAACTCAATCGAAGACCAATAAAAGTGATCATCCAATACACAGCAATTTACACATGTAGTACCTTGAGACGACGCAAAATATCAAGGAGCCATGACAGCCGTCCAGTTGCACGCGTGTCCATCAGAGACTTGTATTCCTCGTCAGGAAAATCGGACAGAAGAAGACCATCCTTGCATTTTTCAGTCATATCCTCCCATTTAAGTGCAGAACCCACCACTTGCAAAAATAATTCAAGGGGCATGGCCTTTATAGCACTATCTAGACTAAATAACAAACATGAACTGTGTGGATTATTTGGAATATCAATGCATGTAGCTGAATTATTCACAAAATCCCACAGAAAACAATGCAGAAGCTTCGTGCGAACCATTTTTGCCAAGACAAACCCATTAGCACGCATGGTTTCTGATTTATTAGTCCCTGCATCTGAGGTTGAATTCATATGAAGCCTCTCTATACCATGAAGAACTGGAACTGGAAATTGTTTCTTGAGGGGTGATACTGAACTACGAATTCGCATCTCGAAAGATCTCAACTTGTCATGCACTTGTCCTGACAGTTCACTGGCTGAACCTTTAATAGATGGATGAACAACCACAAGTATCTCACGGTGACGGCCACAATTTGAGACTCCGGGTATATTGAACTCCATGAGTTTGCAACGCCCTTCATGTTTAAGCTTTGTCAGGCAGCGTTGTAAGGTCTTTCTGTCCATTCTTGTCTGCTTGTCCTTCTCAAAACTCTCAAGCCAACGCTGCAACTCGGGTTTGATGATGATTTTCTCCGTCTGGGAGCAAAGGGGAAAAGATGTCAAACTAATGATCTTAGCGTAAGAAAAAAGTTTCAGAAGTCAATAGTGTTAATAACACAATGACAAGAAAAAGAAACAGGTGCATAAATAAGGCCTATTTACTGACACTGAATTTTTCTTAGACAAAGCCCAGTACTTACTAAATTACTATCCAACAGTGTTCTTCTCTGAAACACCATAAATAAAACCTCATGCTGTATTTTCATAACATAGACAATGTTCTCAATTATAAGTCATGAAGAAAGAGGAGAATCACAGACCTCCAGCTTTTCAAGAATTCGCAACTCCCTTGTGGCACTAGTTAGAGATGGATATCTCTGGCCTTGTTGAAGTTTAAATGACTTGGGCACTGGACTAGATGGAGCCTCTACAAGACTATTAGACAGAGCTCCATCAACTGCATGAGGAACAGCCACACTCATATCAGGTGCCACAGCATCTGAATTGCCAGCCCAAATAACCATTTCATTAGATCTCCTGCCCTCTTGAGGACCATACCCAAGTTTTTCATCAGCAACTCCCTTTTCTGTATTTTCTCCAACTAGCCAACTCTGAGAGTTCATATTGTCTTCAAAAGTGGCAGTTTCACGAGCTATTTCACCTAGGGAAGACTCTTCAGCAGGTGATAAGACCAACTGAACCTCAGCAGGACCATCTTCTACTCTGATGAATGACGAGTTAGGTAATTTCGGACAGAAATTTCCCCGAGTCCAAAATCGATAGGCTGATCCTCTTTTACGATTCTCCGAAAGTTGATGCAACCCAAACCGAGGAACTATTGAATTGCTCAAATTATCAAGCATTTTACTGCTGATCCCAAGCCTTTTGCATACCTGTTCATATAGGTATAAGGGTGTAAGACTACTAATTCAATTTCATACACAAATATAAATGTCTATTTTCCGTATTTCCAATGGAGCCAGAGACTCATTACTCTTTGGTTTTGGATTATGGTGGAATAAATCAAAATGGTTCACTAAAGTGGTTGTGCTTCTTTCTCTTGTGAAGTAGGGGTCCTTCAATGCACTTTTCGACGCAATTTTCATCTTGGGTCATTCAGAAACAACTTCTTTGTGTAGCTAACACAAGGGAAAGGTTGCATACATAACACCCCCCCCCCCCGGCCGCAATTTGCGGGAGCCAATGAGGCACTCGGGTATGTTGTCGTCGTCACGCAAATCTAAACGTTCCTGGTTCTCCACACAACACAATAAAACCATTATGAGCTGAAGCCACTTTAGGTTTTCATTCAGTGTTTCAAGTTTCAACAACTATGTAAATGTAAAACAATGAGTTCAGCTTCCATTAATTTTCCCTTCAACATCCTTCCTATTCCTACCCCTCATTCTGATAAAAACAAAGATGGAATATGGGAGTTTAAGCATCAACCAAATTGATTTTTAAACACCTCAACTCCAAGCAGTCCTTTTGACCCTTCAGCATCAATCATGTCAATGATTTGTTGCTCTAGGGGAAGCTCCACAAGCTGCTCTGTGTATTGAAATTGTTTTTCCAGTGCAATATGCTGATCTGATGCAAGATTGTCATCCTCACAATCAAGACTTTTATGTTCAAACAGCTTTGGAGAAAACTTCTTCAGCAGTTTTAAACAACTAACAGGCTGCCAAGTGTCACACAATTAAATGAAACACAAATGTTAGATAGCAACCGTCTGAGACCTGATAGGAGTGATACTCAGAAATGACTTGCATTTAGCATCAACAAGAAGAATTTGAATACTCATATCTCACTGATATTGTTTTAGTTGACAAACCCTGCATTCTAGTAATCATCAGACTAAAAATACAAATGAAGGACAATGTGTATCTCCTCGATACCTTTCACCGATTGCTCCAAACATAATTAGTTAGCATGCAGATTTTGGTATAGGATATTTATCAGATGCTTCCATAAATTAACCTTTAATTTATTTGGGAAAATTCCCCTCAATAATCCCAAGTTTGACAAATGAGCCATTTTTCATCCCAAGTTGCAATCTTCCCAAAATAATCCCAATTAACAACACTTTCCAGTTTCCACCCATCTCCTACGCTGATAGTTTTCTGTCAATTGGAACTATATTTTTTGAAATAAATTTATAGAAAAAATCCAGAAAAATACAATGTTATTAATATTTTACGAAAAACGGAAAAATAAAAACAAATTATTATTAAAACATGTAAATCTTCTCAAAAAAAACAAATTATGAGAAAAATTAATAAGTAACCGTTAATTTTATTTTATTTTTTCGAAAGTGGGGTTTAAAAATAAGTTTTAGATTTTAATATATTTATAAAATTCGTAGAGAATTATATTTAACCAAAGTCAATTTACTTTTCTTTTCATTTTATAGTTCAGATTTTTGTTCAATTTATTCACGAAATTAAAAGCATTAGAAATGGGTGCATAACTGGAATTTGGTTCGCAACTTGGGATTATTTTGGGAAAATTGCAACTTGGTATTTAAAATGGCGGACAGGCCACACTTGAGATTATTGGGCAAATTTTCCTTATTATTTTTAGCCTTCTACTGCCTTTTTTTTGTGCCGAACACTTCCGGCGAAAAAAGTCGAATTTCAGACATAATACTTATTTTCATCGGAAATGCACCATTTGGTTTTGCACAATTGTTTAGGCAAGCAACCGACACAGGAGTATTTTACCTTATTACCCCTCCCTTTATCCATGTCCTAACACTCACTTCCACCAACACACCTCCACTCCACCACAAAATGGTGGAGTCATGCTGGTGTTGGATGTGGTGGAGCGGGTTGGAGGAGTAGAAATGAGGCGGATAGCTATGAGAGGAAGGGAGCATAAGGATGGCCATGTGTAAGTAATAACGGGAGGGTATATATGTCGTTTGTTAGGTTAAATTTTGTAATCTAAGTGAAGGGTGAAAATACAGTTAATGAGATGAAAATGTTAAGTGGTGCTTTTCCAGAGAATGGAGAAGTATCTGACAAAAGAGAGGGAGGGAGGGGGAGTGGCCAAGGCAGTGCCAAGGTTACTAAAAAAACAATACCAACAAATCAAGTCGTAAATCAGTTCTCATTCACTACTGTTCAAATTTGGTGTTTTGTTTTGTCTTACGTTTTTAATTTTAAACCTCTTCATCAATAAAAGTGCCTTTGATTCGAAAGAAACTAGTTTTAAACCCGTGCAAATTGCACGGGTATGCTCTTTAAGATTTTGTTACTATAAGAAAATGTAAATTATCAAGATCAAATTTCAAAGTAAAGCAGAAAAATCTTCCTTATAAATCTAATAAATGAGAGATAAAATTTTATTTAAGATCTTAGAAATGAATTATAAATTAAATTTTAATTAACATAAATTATACGTTGGAGTCAATTACTTGAGTATTTGTTGTAGTATGATATGTACTCTTGTTAGCTAAATTTACGTTACTACCTTTTCTTGTTATTCCTCCAGTGGCTTAATAAAAGTCCGTTTTGTGTGAAATAAAACAAAATTACTTGGATGAAAATTAACACAAAATTAGTGAAACTGCACAGGTTTAAAAAGTTGCAAACTTATACAAATTGTTAAACCCGGTAATCATTTAGTCAAACTGTGCACGAAACTAAATGAAGTGCATATTCAAAGTGAGAATTTTGACCTATGCATTTATATCATTGTATTTAATATAATTTTGAAAAATTATATCGAATATACTGCAATTCGATGTATACATATAACAAAATCGTTTTATATATTTTTTGTTGACCTCCACCATCTATGAGCTTATAAAGATATACATTTTGGTTATATACAATAATCCAAGCCTGGGTCAATATACATTATCACCTAATACTTCCTTCGTTCCATTGAGTTCCTTACGTATAGATCTGACAAAATAATCCAACCCAACTGATGACCTGACCCGAAATTGACCCGAACTACAACCTTCGAATGTGACCCGAAACTCGAATTGACCCGACCCGACACGACCATGACACGGACTTTGTTGAGCCGGAACTGACGTGACCCGAAATGACCCGATCCGAAACCATCCAACCCGAAATGACCCAACAAAACATAGCTCTAGTTGAACAAAAAAAGACTTGAAATGACTAACTTAAAAGCACACTTAATAGTATTATTTACGTTCATAATAAAGAATAATTAGCAAAACTAAAATAAAAATAGGTAATAATACTAAACATACTTTTTTCTCTTTTAATCATTGACTCAAAAATTACCCGAACCCGAAATAACCCGACCCACTTGACACGAAAATGAGCCGAAAAACATCCGAAACCCGAGGCGACCCGAACTAACCTGATACTATGATAGACCGAAAATGACCCGATCCGGTTGACCCGTTTGCCAGATCTACTTACGTATTCCATTTTGGGTCGTACATTTGATTCCTTATGTTTCTATTTTTAGTTACTTACAACCATTCTAAATGGCTATGTACCATGGCCTACCCCACTTTGATTTGGGGTAATAGTCTTTTTATTATCAAATGCCTCCCTTCCTTACTCGTTTTGACATTTTAATATTTGTGCAAAAATTAAACGTATAGAAATCAGTTTTTGGGTCGAGTCATGTACTACATATACAGATATACTTCGTACCCAACTTGAGATTATCTAACATGGACACTTAATAAAGACACGCATTCTGGTTTTTTTAATTTGGCCTGTATAATCACCATTAAGAAACCCTATTCCCACCTTATATAACTACATTTACCATTCATCACTCAATAAATCCTAGTTTAACCTCATATAAATACATCAACCCACAATCAACCAAGTTGGCCAAAAAAATTACGCAGCTCACTCACTAATAAAGGTAATTTTTACTCTATCTCACTCCCTTCCGCCACTCCTTCTCCCTTCTCGTCACTTAAAACTATATGAAATCTTAAACTCCTCATTCTCCCTTGCTCAAAATCACCCTCAATCTAACCATTTGATTTTCATGCATGAAGGATAGATTATAAGTATTTGAAAAATAGTATGTATGGATCTTTTTTATAAGGATATCTGGCTATTGCAGACGATAATCCCCTTTTTCAATTGATATTTTGTATATGTATATTTTCGATTTTAACATTTTTTGATCATTTTTTTTCTAGGAAAATAATTCGTTAGCTTTTTTTTTTTATCATTACGGTATTCTTTCATTTCATGCAAATTTGGCGTACTCGGTATTAACGTGGAGTCCTTACTCAAGTGTACAAAACATAAGTGCATTTTTTTTGTTGGTTTTTAAGTGATATATCTATTTATTTTTTATTAGTTGTTTTTTCAGTTTTGTTTCCGTTTTGAAGTCCATTGTACTGTATTTCTTTTTTCATCAAATTTGCAAAAGGCTATTTAATCGATTGGATTTTTTCAGCCGTCGATTATGTTATTTTTTATGTCGTGATCAATTTTTTATATCAATCATATTAAAAAAAAATATTAATTATAATCGTATTATTTTTTGAGGGGGAGTTTTTTTTTGGTTACATTTTTTGAGGGGAAGTTATAATCATATTATGAATCAAGTTAATAATGAGCAATCACATGAATATTAAAAAAAAAATATTAATTATAATCGTATTATTTTTTGAGGGGAAGTTTTTGTTGGTTACATTTTTTTAGGGGAAGTTATAATCATATTATTAATCAAGTTAATAATGAGCAATCACATGAATCAAATTAATTCAAGGATCTGAACATGTGTACGTAGTGCGTGGGCCTTATATGTAGATAAATAAAAAAAATGGTCTTTCAACCACAGACTGACACGTAGGATTTGTGGTTGTTCGTTTAATAAATAGGATGATTAAAGCAAAATACGGAGTACCTTTTTTTGCCCTCTGGATTTGCTCTTTTTTGATTTCGTAGCGTTTTCCACCTCACTACCTACATTTGCCTCGAATACTTCGATAAGACCTGCCTGCTTCAGCCTGTTGCAAACCTAGAAACCAGGAACAATCATAAACTATTCCAGAGAAGACACTGTCTGCCCAGCAAGGAAAAGAAGTTACATTTCGCCAAGCTCTGTGTCCACGTGTTTCTCGATAACCAAGTTCTCGCTTGATGTCTGACACAACAAGAACCTTCAAGGACAAAAGACATCATGTGGCAGATAGAATACAAAATGAAGCTAGAAAAACTAGAAAAAAATTCATTTAATTTAAGTTTCTTAAAAATGATTTCCAGATTCTCAACAAGTTCAAAAGCAACAGACCTTGCCTTCAGCTTGCTCAAGCCTATCACAAATGGCTTTCAGTGCAGGCAAGAAGTCCTTCACAAGCACATCATCTTGGCCACATTCATCAGGGATAGCTTCAGCTCTAGACAAACTATTCCCTTGGTTTTCTTCCAAATTGCTGCTCTCTAAGGTAATCTCAAGTCGTTGCTGTGAGCTCATAGATGGTGCATAACGATGCAAACGGATCAAATTTGTGTGCACTGGCTGGCTAATTTTAGGTTCCTTACCCATAGATGCTTCTTTCGTTCTCACTATCGTTGAGTGTCGAACAACCAAACCCCAAGACTCAAGTCTTTTCACCACATAAAAGAAATTGTTTGGAGGCATCCCAAGTTCCTTACAGAGTTGGTTTTGTGTCACCCCATTTCCTCTGGAATAAAGCAAAGAAACCCATTAACTTCTTGAAATAACTTGAGTCTTTCATGGGATAACGACTTCCTGCATTATATTACTAATAATCAATTCAATTAAGGAGAGCTATGAATAATACGCGGCCTTTATTTACTAACATCGATCCCTCGTGACACAACTACAATCCAACAGTAACCAATGCCACAAAAAGTAGGCTTCTAGCAGATCAAGCACACCAAGCCACAAGTTAGTGATCAGAATAAATTTGTACTGTTCAAATCTTATTTCTTGCCAACATACATAGCATTCATATAACCCTATTTGCTATTTATCCAACAATTATGTTTGCAATATTAATCAGCTAATCCTGAAGTAATGTCATTGTTATGACCATTTAAATAAAAAGCACAAATTTTTTTCCTCTTAACCCACGAATTATAACATGATATACTTAATCAATACATACATATATCACCTAGATCGATCCCATACATAAATCAAGAAAAAGAAAAATACATTTTAAATCCAATTTAGTCGAAAGATCAAAACTTTGTTCACAATTCTACAAATCCAGTCGTCTTCTACTAAAAGCAAGAAAACATAAATGAGAGCTCATCATTTTGGAGACAGTCGAGTAAAAAGGAAATACTCGGTATAATTTTATTCATGAATCCACAAATAAAAGCATTCCCCCTACTCAAACATATCAACTAACTTAACTACACCTATAAACCAAATCAATACGATAAATCATTAAAAACCAATTGAGATTTGAAGTCCGACATTTTATCCTAGTTCACTTATTACAACATGCTCTACTTAAAATAAATATAGACAAGCTCAATTAACAAGAATCCCCTTAACCTAGGAACTAAATGCATCCGTAAATGCGAAATTGCAACAACAATTACACCATTATCATACATACAGACCACTAAAATTTCACAATTACTCTCCCCGGCGACGGTCTTTCAGAAAACCAAATTATTTCAGCTTAAGTAAATAGTGTATTAGCGTGAGACGGTATCTCAGGAGACTTACCTAGCTCGGGCAAGCAGCTCGAGCACACGCTGCTGAGGAGCAGTAATATTAGACGCCTTAACATCGTAAAGTCCAACAAAGCAGCGCCGCAGCTGCTCATCAGCAACCACCTCCAACCCCAACCCCTCCCACTCCTCAACGGGCCTGGAATTCGGGTCGAAGTACGACCCGTCGCGGGACTTGAAATGGAGGCCCGGAACGGCGGAGAGGCCAGTTAATACGGCCCGTTTAAGGGCGGGACAGAGCGGAGGTGGCGCGTGGAGGCGAGGCCAGAGGAGAGAGAGTGAGAGACCGGTGGCGCCTTGAGTGCAGATCTCTTCTATAGCTGAGTGTACGATCGTATCCATTGGATTGTTGTTAATCGGACGGAGGTGATGGATTCATGGAGTGGAATTGGTGATTAATGTGGCGGGAAGGTAACGATTTGGGGAGAAATGGTGGTGGTGGTAGTGGTGGTGGTGTGGCTTAAGGTCGAGGGTTCGAAGATTTGGGGGGACAAAATGGGGATTTTATTTTTTTGAAACACAATAGAGTGGGGGTGTCTCTTTTCATCTATAAAACTTAATTAAAAGGCTCCTTGAAATATCTACTTAATGCCACGTCATAAATGCCATGTCACAATATCAAAATGCCACATAAGCTTGTTGAGGCCACCTGTCATCATGAGCAAATCAATCAAATAGACTAAACGGAGTACGTGTTGCCAGTTGTTTGAGGTTTTTAAGGATTTTTTAAATTACTCTTCCTCCTAAAACAAAAGGCAAGACCAACCGTCGTTTGATCTTTCCATATTCCTAATCTCACCTTTTCAACTCTCTTTCAATTACTTGTATTAAAATTGATTGACAAATTTTATTATGAAAAATTTAATACATAATAGTGTATGAATATTGAGGTCTTCCGTTTTATCAAACCATTCAACTATCCCATTGGAATATTTAAATGCACAATTTAACCCTCGTCTTCAATTTCTGTATCTATTCCATAGTTGTCTCTTCATATTGAATCCGACGTTGACTTTGTTTTCAAATGTATAATCTTTATGTCTCTGTATACACTCTTAGAAGGTAAGATATCTTTATTTTCTTTTGTTTGCAATCATGTTTCTTTCTTAACCTGTTGCTTTATCTTAAAATATCAGAATGCAGTGTTCCCAACAATGTCAAAGCTAATACAATCGCCCATACTCTGGTAAATTTTTCTACCCTTTTATAGTGGTTTTCAGTTTGCACCTATACTTCTCTCGACTTTTAGGTTGAATTTGTATCTTTCAATGTCCAAAACATTATCTACAAAACTTAATTGCCACTGGTAAGCCCGGTTACGGTTATCAGTACTACAAATAAGATTAATAATTTGATTCAGCTAATAATTACATTAAGCAACTGATTTTGTAGCCATCTGTTTCGTATATTATTCTTGTGTTTTCGTGGTATTTAAGGTCATAAGATTCTCTTTGGTACTTGAAACCTTGCCATTCTTGACAGGATTTTGCTAATTTACTCGCCATCAATGTTAGCTACTAATCGCGATTCCTCAATTATTATCTTCCCATTCTTCTTTTCGTTTTGTTACTCCAACAATGGCCTTTTACAACATCTAACTACTTTACCAATTGTCTTTTGAAGTATGTTTTCAATAGTTATTAAGTTAATGGCCGTTTTTGAACACCCTCTCTAACTTATTACTTTTCATGATCACAATTTGGTATTCATTACTATTCTATTTCTTTTTAGAGTATTGAAAGCTTGCAGAGTTGCAGATGAGATTTCAACCTCTTTAATAAGAAGTACGGAACACGGCGTATTACTTTTACATTTTTATTTATGTTCACTATTTGTAGTTTACTAAGAGATATTATGGGACCTCTTGCAAAGAATAAAAAAGGTAAACAAACAATTAAATGATTGGGTCAGCGGGAGTATCATTGTAACACGGTCCTATTTTGAAAGTCCTCACGATTTCATCTCATTCAATTTTTCATTTTCAACTTTTCACTTATTATTGTATGAGATTCTTACAAGTTGCGGGCAAGTGATCTAAGTGAACAACCAACGATGTTGAAGCGAATAAGAAGTGTTGCTGAATGAAAGTTCCGAGGTAGCAATGTATCAAGCCACGCCATAACGGTGGTCGGTGGTTAAAGATTGCAACAAGTTAAGTTGTAGACTCTCGGCAAGTTAGATATTTTCATATAGTATAACACTTAGGTATTAGACTCTCACGTGGAATTAGTTAAAATTTGAAGGCTTTTCGTAATGTTACATGATATCGGAAATGGTCGGAGCGGTAACTCCAGTGTAGTTTAAGATTGCTTTTTAAGTAGCATTTGATTTGTGGGGAGAAAAGACTAAATAGAGCAATTTTTTCCCCTCATATAAATTGTTAAATCCCTGCATGTATTTTTCACAAGTAAAAGTTTAAAAAGTATTTCAAAGAGAGTTGCGATACAATCATACAAGATACTCCGTAGTCCGTACTATCTTACTATTACTTGGAGCCTACGAGGTGTTAGCTATTGTGTATTAAGTTAGACGATTCTGTTAGTGACTTTTACCTTTTTACCAAAGGGTATTCTCTATAGTGGACTTCGATTATCCAACGTTTGATCTAGAAATGCAAAATAAATAAAGTTAGAGTTTATAAAGTAAAAAACAAAAGGTAAACCAAATAGTTAAACAGTACTAACCCGTGCATTGCACGGGGTTCATTCTCATTTTACTTACCTAGTTCTTTCATGTACAAATTTTACTTAATTATGGACTTTTTTTCATAATTTTTCTACATACTACCCTACTCTTCACACAAAAAATGTCAAAATTTTTCTCTATTCTTCCCCAAAACAGAATCAAATTCCCATCAAAACTTTCAAATGAATCTCAATTTTCATATTAACAAGAAATAAGTTCATTTGATTGATAAACCACATCATTTTTATTTGGGTTAAGTTATTTTAATCATATATTATATTAAGGCAGAAACCATATGCCACATGTCATCGGCAGATGGCTTCTACTACGTGTCATCTCCTTATTTCTTTTGCCAAGTTTAATCTAATAAGCTAATATTAGGAAAAATTACAAATTACCACCATGTATTTGCCCGTTTTTACAAATTACCACCATGTATTTGCATTTTTACAAATAACACCCAATATTTACCGTATATTCCCCAACCACCACCGTATTTTAACCCCGAACACCGTTTTTCTTATTTTCCGTTTCGTTAAGTGACGACGTAGTCATAATACCCAAATTACCCTTCTATGCTACGTAGTACAACATTAATTACTCCAATTACATTTTACTTTGTTTGCATAATTCAATTACCCTAAATTCCCAAATTAAATCACTGTTCCAATTCTATTGATTATTTGGGGTATTCGTTATATCTCCCTAAATCATTCAAACGATTTCCAGGACATATTCTACTCTTTATCCATGTACTTGATCAATCAGGTGACATCCATGCTTTCACCCCAATTATTTCTGCTTCTCTCTTGCTACCTTCGAAATATCACGCTCCCCTTGCTTCATAAAACACACTAATATTTCTTAACCACCACATTTCATGGACTTTGGTCTTTGGTGTAGCAAGTTTTGATGGGTTTTCCATAGTCATCAAAAAAACTGTTACTCAAGATTTTTCACCCTCTAAACTTAGTAAACTAATCAATGATTTTTCACCCTCTAACCGCCTTCATCTTAAACATTCCTCCTTTGTTCTTTCTGATAAACTACAAGAGCAGAATATATTGAGTGATTATAATGTTGATGTAGAGAGCAAGCCCTCTATTGATTTCATTCAAAAAAATTCAGATCTGGAATATGGTGACCATGATTTCAAGGAGGAAGTTGAGGAGCTGCTACAAATGGGTTCCGACGATGATGTTAATAACCGATTATTTGGGGTATTAGTCATGAACAACATTAATCACAAACTCAAATTTTCAATAAGCGATTGAATTTGGGGAGAGATAAGGGATTTGGTGATTTAGGGTTAAGGGAAATAAATGAAATATGTTTTGGGGATTTAATTAATGTGAAGATAGGAGGGTAATCTGGGTATTTCACTTAAATCTTCACTTAACGAGACGGAAAATAAGAAAAACGATGCTCGGAACGAAAATACGGTGGTGGTTGGGGAATATACGGTAAATGTTGGGTGTTATTTGTAAAAATGCAAATACGTGGTGGTAATTTGTAAAAAAGAGCAAATACATGGTGGTAATTTGTAATTTTTACTAACTAATAAATGCATTACATAAATAACGTCAATAAAATGCAATATAAATGGTAGGAGATATGTAGAATGAAACAAATTTGTAAATTTTGAAAAACTTACTATAATCTCACTAGAATCACGGCAAGATATCACAATAGTAGTATCAATTATATATTTAATATTTGTAGCGATAATATTATGAAAGGAATATGAAGATACGTGCTTTGATTTTGGATTTAGTTACCGCAAATTTTGGTTCCTATATTACATGTGCTCATCCCAATTTACTACTCCGTATAACACTGATCATTTTTTAAGAAGAAGATGAACTTTCATGGTAACCATACAAGTTCCATTACAAACGAGATTGTTCTTAACTTATATTTCGGTTTTGATCGGATTGCTTTAAGCAGTAAGTTAATAACTTTATTAATTTTAATTTACGTCAATATAATCTGTTCTAAAACTTTTCTTTTGTTATGTTAACTGTTAATTTTACATAATTATTTATAAGTACATCTCATATCTTTTGCTGTTATCTTCCATTATTTAGTAGATTTTTACATTTAAATATTTAGTTTGTTTCTTCTAGATCCTATGTTCATTATATCAGACATAATAATATTAAGATGAATTGAAATATTATTTATGTTCTCACATTAAGTGCTACATCAATAGTATTGTATACGACTTTGTTATTTGTATAGAATTACGAAAATTTTCAAGTCTACTGCTTTTGAAGTATTGTATTATCGTCATCAAATTGTACAATGTGTGAGTTAATTCCTCTTATTGTAAAGTGCTTATTTGAAGGGTTGGATGAAATTGCGCACTTTAATCCTTTTCAGATCATAATTATTGTTTTGGTACATTTAGATGATGATTATTAAAGTTGTTATTTCAATGATGTTTTTTTTCTATTTAATGCTATTATTTTTATTATGCACGATTTGTATTTATCTCTTAAATATAAGAAACATAAATTATTATAATCGCAATGAGTAGAATAGACAAACCTCCTACTTGCTAATGTCTACTCTGGAGTTAGAGGCTAGGGACATCATTTCAGATATGGATAACCGAAGATTGTCATTTTAATTTTAACAATATATGGCTTAGAGTTTACGACGGGTTACTTCGTAATAATTTCACGAAAAAATAGTGTATTGTAAAGTCACATTATCTATAGGAAAGTGTGTACTAATTTTTCTAAGTTACTTATTTTGATGTAGTCATAACTTAATATGCAATAGTAAGTTTGACGTAAATTATTGTTTTAAGATATTTGAGTTATTAAAGGTAATTTCCAATTGTATAAAGTGCAAATCGATCGTATTGGGTTATTTATTAAACAAATAAAGTTCATATTGGCCGGCTCGAGGCCGAGTTGGGCCAAACTGTCTTCTAAACCAATTTTTAGCATACACAATTTTGTTTCTTTGTCCATCCTTATTGAATAGGGCCACTACTAACTAGATTATTACAGTAAAAAAGTGTAAATTCTCACTTAAAAAGAAGGTTATTTATTAACTTGGTTATAGTATACTATTTCACCTTAACCACCAAATTGACGTAAAACCTGTTAATGTATATATTTTGCTATTGTATTCAAAGTAAATTGAAACACTAGCAGGTAAATGTGTAAAGTTACAAACTATTGTCGTACTTCATAGTAAATTATAAAGAATATTAAGAAGAAGAGATGGTGGGGTGCCGTGTTTAGAAACTTTAGAGTGAAGTGGGTCGATTGGATGAAATGACATTACGGAACATTTAGATCGAGTGCGTCATTGTCAAAATCGAATATTCGTATTTCATAAATTACTATAATGAATAAGTTTGCTACTAATCATAATTAGTATTTGACGACTTGAAAAGCGAATGATTGAGCGGTGTTAGCGAGAGATCGTGATAGGGGAGGGGTCGCAATGGGTGAGGAGTCTCATAAGATTATGCGAAGGGTTATGGGTCATGTATGGGGTGGGGTCGGGATGATGGTGAGGCTGGGGGTACGAGAGGTAGAAGATGATGGAGGCAAGGTGAGGTAGGATAGTTGGAAGACGTAGGATATACATTCTTAGGGAGTGGTTAGTTGTGTAGGGGTTGTTGAGACAGGGGTTGGGATGGAAGTCGTAGTCCGAGGTGCACGTTGGGTGCGGTCACCGCTATGGTGAAGGGTCTGCAGGTGGATCTCAAGGTAGTTGGTAAGTGATGGCGAACGTTGTTTCCAGACGTCCAGACAATGTGGTGGAGAGAAAATGGGAAAGAAGGTAAAGAATTTAGAGAACAAACAAGTGGGATAATATGATTAAAAAACGTATAACAATGAGTAAAATTAATTGTATATTGTGTAAATAAACATGTTATGAAATTTACAATAATTTTATATTTACTTTTCAGATTTCATCGCTTATAAATTAAAAAGTCGAGAAAAAAAATTAAATAGAGTACTTCGAATAAAAGGATGCAACATAAACTTATCAAAAGTGTATAGGTAAACAAATTTAAGTTTTCTAAAATTTAGTTATTCACTATATCAAAAAAAATACATAAGTTTGTACTTTTAATAATATTTTTCGTTACCACCCGTGCACTGCACGGGTTCAAAAACTAGTTGTTATTTTATTCAAGTTGATTTTGATTTTTTTCAATTAGGGTTTGTGGGAAATTAAATTTCTACCAAAATTTAATTAAAATCGTTAAAAATTTTGCCATCATAATTCTTCAATGTCATCAAAAATCCCGTTGACATAATTTAATTTAATTAGTTTCAAAAACGAAAAAAATTTGCGGTAAACTTGATTCTATGGAATTTTGCAATCAAACTATCTTGAGGGTATGGGTTGGAATGTTCAGATTGAAATGAGGATGATTAGTATGGCATTGATTAATAGAAAGAAGGGGCGACAATTGCAGATTGTTGTAATTTGTAAATACAAAGGCTAATGGTGATTGGTGTTTACACTTATCAACACATATAGATTTCGTCGTCGGACATTAAGTAGCAGATTCACGACCTTCTTCCACAACAATCTGCACATGATAGGGTTAGTTGATTGCGAAGGATGATCAGTAGCATTGATAATAGGAAGAAGGACATTAAATCTCAAATGGGCAGAATGTAGATGCTTTGAGTTGGGATTAATTAGGGGAAAATAGGGAGTGTTAAGACGCCCCATTTGAGATTTGAAGTGAGCTTTATTTTTTCTAGAGAGGGAAAGCAGAGCCAATGACAGTTTAGTGAGCGTGGGTGAAAAAATGAGAGGGGTAATAGCGGAAAACATATACATGATAAAGTAAATCATGTCCATGAAAGAGCACCACCTTTTACTAAAATAGGTTTTATCCAACTTTGTTGGGCATTAAATGTGTTTTTTCACATACGGAATTTATTCTTTCACATACAACTTTTACACATTTACCCTTGTAATTTTTTCAATTAATCTCCCTCCTACTCAAAACCGAATAAAGACCATCCAACCAACTACCCAGGTCAACCACCCTATCGTCGGTTGCACACTTGCACCAGCCTTCAACCGTCGTCCCTTGCACCGACATTCAGTCGCCAGTCTCGCACCACACTCATCCCCCTCGAGGCACCCTCACCACGTCAGGCACCTCCACCATTACCGCACGTGACCCACTACCCTTCACCATCACTCGACCACCCTAGCATAGCCCACCCCTACCATGCGCGCGATGACCTCCTGAATACTACTTGCATCAATTATACGAAGTAGTTGAATAAGCTGTTAAAATCATGATGGATCAATCAATGAAACATCATACATAGAAAAGTGGAATTTGGCAAGTTATTAGATTGAACAACATGTTGCTTGTTCTCGAAACAAAAAAACCCTAACTCATCACTCTTGATCCGCCACCTCCTCTATCCACACATTACCTCCTTTATCCCCCCCCCCCCCTAACCTTTCGCCGGAGATAGGTTCATCCCAAGGCCTATCTCTGGTGAACCGTCACTTCTCATCCCTTTCCTTTTAACTGTCTTTCCGTTGTGATCTCACTTCTTCTTTATGCTCTTGATCTGACGGTCTCCTGGCTCTTCTCGACCGTTCGATTTGTTGTGATGGCTGCTTGACTCGTTGTTCCTGACGTTTTCCGTCCATCCGATTCTCCGTCTTGTCTGCGCCAGCCTTGCATGCAACCTCGGCCAGGGTGTGTTCCCCCTCCCCCTAGCCCATTTCCCCACCCCTAGTAAGGCTCCCTTTGTCCTTTGTGTAATTTGATCTATCCTGTCGATGGGTATAACCCATCTTGGTGGCGTCGTGGTGTTTTCTGTTTATGGGTTTGGCCGATTTGGTGTCCCCCTACCCCTCGCCCCTTCCCCCACCTATCGGTTCCATCTCGTGTGTCTTTTAGTGTCTCTGGTCAGATTGTTTTGTCGGTCATAGTTGGTCTTGTTGCGTGTAAGGTTGTGGTCTCGGGAGGCTTCTTTGGGAATCGTGGTTGGCTTTGGTTCTTGTTAGGCCCAGTTTAGCCTGGTCTGACTCTAACTTAGCCTGACCCTACTAGGCTGATTAAGACCTCCAGGGGCCGGACAAATCTGACTACTATTTGACAGATGAAGAGTATTACAGGATAAGCAGGCTATTAGATCCTGGAAGAAGAGCCTGATAGTAAGTACGGAATAGCCTAGTGGGGCATTCAAACAAGCTGGATTAAGAAGATAAACAAAAAGTGCAGTTGTATGAGTCAATAACCGTGTCCTATTCTCAAGGAAGACCAAGTCCAACCATGAAACTATATCATCTATGAATCAGGACGGAAAGAAGAGGAAAAGCTGAAGATTGGTTGAGAGTGGAACGGGTCAAGCGAATTAATAGGGACCGTGCCCTATTAATCCGGCAACAGTTCCTACAATTGGGAAAAACGTTGAGGATGAATATAACGGTAGCATTTGTAGAACTATAAATAGCAGAATCTAACAATTGTAAAGACATTCATTATTAGTCGATTATTTACACTTTATCTCTCATTTTATTCCTGAATATTCAGCTACACACACAAGATTGTACTCAGCTTATCAAAATAATACAAACGTTATTCCTTATACTTAATTCTTCCCTTGTTATTCACTCATAATATTCCAAACTTATAGAACTAGATAACCAAATTACTCTTTGATCAAGCCGGATCCGTTCAGGGGAAATCCTGCTAAAACAATTGGCGCCCACCGTGGGGCATCTAGTTCTTCAATCAAAAAATTCCTTTTACCATTTTCCATTTAATATTCACACACAAAAATGGTGGAACTAACCCCAGAACAACAACTAGCGGCTGCCCTGGCCAAGATCAAGGAAATGGAGACAATCCAAGAGAAGGCGGTCAAAGCGACGAAGTAAATCGATGGCTTAAGAAATCGAGTCGACTGAAAAAGAAATTGGAAAATCGGGCTTCGGTTCCAAGACCGATTTGAGCCAGAACCCCATTCTCATCCATTATCAAAAACATTGACTTTTCCAATTTTGGAACTCCGGAGAAGGATACCTTATCCGGTACCCGCACCACTCCCAATGATGAAACAAACAAAACTGAAGCAACAATAATGATGGCTATGCTTCAGGAAATTCAAAAACTCCACAACAAAATAGAAAATATACCGGGAGTGCCAGACCCCGTGGCTGAAGTATAAATTGACAGCTTTGCTTGACTCGCCCTTTGCGATGAAATTGCAAAGATTGACCTCCCAAGAAATTCACCGTCCCATCCATGAGAACTTATGATGGAACCTCGATTCACAAAATCACGTTGCTATATTCAAACAGAAAAATGCTAGCCGCCTCAATACCCAGTGAACTCGGGCGGTCCGCATGTGTAAAGGCTTTGGTACAACCCTGACCGGAGCAAAGATTGCAATGGTTCATTAATCTCCCAAATGGAGGTATCAAGAATTTTGCAGAATTGATCAATGCTTTCAATTAACAATTCGCAAGCAGCAGAGATATGGCCAAGAGACCCAGTAACCTGTTCAGGGTAAAACAACTTCCTGAAGAATCTCTCAAAGAATTCCTGGCAAGATTTGTCAAAGAGAACGTGGCCATTCCCAGGTGTGATGAAGAGACAGCGGTAGAAGCCTTCAGGCAAGGAGTCCTGCTTGATAGTGACATCTATGCAGACTTAACCAAGAAAGCATGCCCAACCTTTGCCACTGTTCAATCCATCGCCTTAGAGCATGTCAGATTGGAAGAAGATCTCAATTTCAGGACGAACTCATCCGGAGGAAAGCAAGGCTATGGACACACTAACAGAAAAGCTCCTACCGAAAAGGAGGCAACCCCAGATCGGCACCCTATTCCAGGCCCGAACGATCCAAGTCAACATGGCACAAGAACACAAAGGTAACCTCTCTAGCCTTCCAACTATTCCTGAATATAACTTCTCTATTAATACTGCAGGATTAATCAAATGCCTGGAAAGCCTGGGAGATACAGTCAGATGGCCCAAGAAATCCGACAACCCCATGAAAGACCCAACAAGATGGTGTGACTTTCAACAGGACATCGGGCACACCACAGAAGAATGCATCCAACTCAGGAAACAGGTGGCATATCTCCTAAAGAAAGGCTTTTTGAAGGACTTAATCCAGCAGCCAAAGAACAAAGATGAAGGACAAAACAAGAGAGATTCAAGGAACGACAGAGATCCTCCTCCTCCTCCCCCCATCTATGAAGTTAAATTCATAAATGGAGGATCAGAAATCTGTGCTCTGACCAGCTCAGCTGCCAAAGAATATCCAGGGAATCCAGACTTCAACCCCCTTCA
This sequence comes from Silene latifolia, assembly GCF_048544455.1. Classification (NCBI taxonomy): domain Eukaryota; kingdom Viridiplantae; phylum Streptophyta; class Magnoliopsida; order Caryophyllales; family Caryophyllaceae; genus Silene; species Silene latifolia. The sequence continues at coordinate 48,883,429 of NC_133536.1, forward strand.
AGGTCCAAGTCATTGCCTGCTATTACTTTTGATGACTCGGACCTGCAGGGAATATCGGATCTACACCATGACAGCTTGGTAATCACCATGCAAATTGGCACAGCTAAGGTATCAAGAATCCTGATAGACGGAGGCAGTTCAATCAATCTGGTGATACTTGATGTCCTCAAAGCTATGAAGATAGATGAAGGAAAGATCATCAAGAAATCCAGCGTCCTGGTTGGATTCAGCGGAGAAACAAAGAACACCCTGGGAGAAATCAGTCTGCCAACCTATGTGGAAGGCGTGGCTTCATATGAAATATTTGGAGTAATGGATTGCCTATCCTCATATAATGTAATCCTGGGCAGACAATGGATCCACAATGTCAAATCAATCCCATCAACATACCATCAATGTGTGAAAATACCAATCGAATGGGGGATAACCACCATCGGGGAGAAACGAGAGGACGGCTCGGGAATGTTACACTCGGGCTTTGAAACCCTCAAAGTCAGGTAAGTCCCTTGCATAGCAATTAAAGTCACCTGTCGAGAGAAGAGTATATTGCACAATCACGGATGGAAACAGGAGAGGTCATGTTGGACCCCAGAATTCCCGACAGAAAGTACTTGTAGGGTCGGATGCACCGGACTCGGTCGGACCCAATCTGTCAGCTTTCTCAAAACTAAAATGTCTTGTTTTGCTTGGTCACATTTTGATATGACTGGTATAGATGCTGATATTATAACTCATAAGTTGAATATTGACAAATCCTTTAAGCCTGTACAGCAAAAGAGAAGAAAATTTGCTGCAGAAAGGCATGAAATCATCAACCAAGAAGTCGACAAGCTACTGGACATGGGAATGATCAGGGAAATAATGTACCCTGACTGGCTTGCAAACGTAGTAGTCGTCCAAAAGAAAAATGGCAAATGGAGAGTCTGTGTAGACTACACCGACCTAAACAAAGCCTGCCCAAAAGATCCATTTCCCCGCCACACATCGATGCAATGGTGGATGCCATGCGCAGCCATGAAATGTTAACATTCATGGATGCCTCCAGTGGATTCAATCAAATAAAGATGCACCTGCGGATCGGGAAAGCACAGCTTTCATTACTTTGAAAGAGGTATATATTGTTATCTTTGCTAAGCCCTTTGGATTAAAGAATGCAGGTGCAACCTATCAAAGGCTAGTCAACATGATGTTCAAAGACCAAATAGGAGATACCATGGAAGTCTACATAGATGACATGGTAGTCAAGTAAAAAAAGGCAGAAGACCACGTCAAAGACTTGGAAGTAGCTTTTCAAATACTGGAGAAATTCAATATGAAGCTCAACCCACAAAAATGCCATTTTGGAGTCTCAGCAGGCAAATTCTTGGGCTATATGGTGACAAAAAGAGGAATAGAAGCCAGCCCTGAACAGATCAAAGCTATCCTGGAGCTAGAACCACCAAAGACGGTCAAAGACAGACAAAAAGCTGATGGAAGAATAAAGCGAACTGAACAGTTTCATTTCAAGATCGTCACAGAGGTGCAAATCATTCTATAATCTGCGAAGGAAGAACAAGGACTTTCAATGGACCCCGATCATCAGTTTGCCTTTTAAGACACGAAAACATATCTATCCTCTCCTCCCTTGCTGGCAAAACCGGTCAAAGATGAACCCGACGACAAGATACCGCCGATCCACGAAACTAAATCGGTGCGGTCTTGGTCAAAGAAGCGCGGACAACAACAACACACCGTCTATTACGTAAGTAAAAGTCTACCGGATGCGAGAGATCGGTATGGCCTGCTTGAAAAATATGTTTTAGCTTTAATTATGAGTTGCACAAAATTAAGACCATACTTTGAAAGCTACCCTATAATAGTCGAACCAATCTTCCTATCAAGTCCGTACTTAGGAAGCCGAAATTGTCCGGGCGAATGTGCAAATGGTCGATCCAAATGAGCACATACAACATAACATTTGAGCCAAGGACAAAGAATTAAATCACAAGCACTAGCAGACTTTGTGGCTGATTTTAGTCTAACCCTAGAACCCGACCTAATAAAATAAGTAAATAAACCCACCAGACCAAACGGACCTAGAATGGACCCTATTTGTCGATGGTGCGGCAACATGAGGGGCACGGGGCCTGGGGTAGTACTAAAATCGCCACGGGGGATAAGATAGTACGAGGCTATAAGTCGTGCATTTGAGGCTACCAACAATGAGGCAGAATATGAAGCCCTAATAGCTGGATTAAAGGTATGTATTGACCTTGGTGTGCAAAACCTAAAGGTACGTACTGATTCCCTTCTTATTTCCAACCAAGTAAACGGAATATATACTGCAAAAGACTCAAAAATGATGCTTTATTTGGAAATTGTTCAAATTTTAAAATCAAAATTCCGCAATTTTAATATTGACCAAATTCCCAGGGACTTGAATACCCAGGCCGACGCCTTAGCCGGCCTAGGATCCAACTTCAGTCCCCTTGACTTCGACAAAATACCCATCGTACATTTATTAGAACCTGCAATAAATAAACAAGATGAAAGTTTCCCAATTTATGTTGCCAATTCTTGGACAAAATCTTACTATGAATGGCTACAACAGGGAATCCTCCCCCTAAATAAGCAAGATGCCAGAGCACTAAAAATAAAAGCTGCTTCATATACTATTATTAACAACGTGCTTTTTAAGAAATCACAGGCTGGGCCATACCTCAGATGCCTAGAGCCACAAGAAGCTGAGCAGATATTATCAGAAATCATGAAGGATACTGTGGAAATCATAAAGGTGGAAGAAGTCTGGCAAGCAAAGTACTCAGAACAGGTTATTATTGGCCCACCTTGAGGGCCGATTGCCTGGAATTTAGCTCTAAATGTAAAGCTTGCCAGATTCACGGACCATATATCCATCAGCCATCTGAGGAACTACATTCCATATCTGCACCCTGGCCATTTATGAAGTGGGGCATGGATATAATAGGGAAACTACCCCAAGCACCCGGACAAAAAGTTTTCATGCTAGCAATGACTGATTACTTCTCCAAGTGGATAGAAGCTGATTCATACAGGCAAGTCAAGGAAAAAGATGTCATAGCATTCATCAAACACAACATCATATGTAGATATGGCATCCCCTCTGAAATAGTATGCGACAATGGCACGCATTCGTGGGAAAAAGAACAATGACCTTACTCGTGCTCAATGGAACATCAATCTGTAACCTCCACACCAGGATATCCAAAAGCTAACGGTCGGGCGAGAATCCAAGAACAAAGTAGTAATCACCGCATAAAGAAGAAGCTAGAAAGATGGAAAGGCGGATGGGTGAAGAGCTCCCCCTGGTCCTCCGGGGTGACGAACCACGCCTAAAACATCCACAGGCCAAACCCCCTACTCCTTGGTCTATGGATGTGAAGCAGTAATCCCGGCTGAGGTAGACATTCCATCAGCCAGATGCAGCCTGAACACAATAACAAGCAATATACCTCTAATGGAGGACAACTTGGACTTAACGGAAGAGCTAAGAGATGCGCAACAAGATTAGATTGGCGGCATATCGGCAAAGAGTTGCGAAAAAGCTACAACAAGACTCACAAAGCCAGGGTATTCAGGGTAGGAGATCTGGTCCTCAGGAAAGTCTTCCAAAACACAAAAGAAAAGAATGCTGGCAAATTGGCCCCAACCTGAGAAGGTCCCTACCTGATTGACTCAATAGTCGGCCAGGGAGCTTATAGGTTACAAACCCTGGACGGCGAAATGATCCCAAGAGTTTGGAATATTGCACACTTAAAACTATTTCACATATAAAATATATCTCCCAGTCCAGGTATAATTTTCACCTTGACATTTCTTGCCTGGCTTGATATGAAACTACATGTATGATACTTGCCATTATATGAATAAATGCCTTATATAATTTCTCCCATGATGTGCCCAAGTACTTGTCAATATTCTCATATTTCTTTTTACCAAGTAGAATCTTCAATACTTGTTTTATATATTGCACTTTACTTAAAACAAATCTTAAAGATTGGGGGGCACCCCCACCAATATCCAACTGATACCCAACTTTCAGTTGCAAAAACATGCCTTAAAATACTAAGCTCAACTTAACATACAAACCTGGAAAATCTATTCCTGGATTGTATAACATAGATGGGTCATAAGCCCTCCAGACAGGCAACAACCCCACCCATAACACAATAAATCGCGGATCCAAGACAAGAAATCTGGCCGATCCAGTCGAATAACTGGCCAGATCCAGTAAGACATCCAATACTACAAAAGTTCCTTATCAAAACACAAAAAGGAACCAACAAAGACCAAAAATTTATTCATCCAAAATAGCCAGCCTTGCCACATACCTAATAATTATCCATTCCAGGGACATCCCCCCTGGATGGGCCAAAAAAAAAACAAGTATTTTTAAACCTAAAATATCCATTATAGGAACATCCCCCCTGGATGGGCCAAAACAAAGAAGAAAAACATAAACCTAAGAAGGTTTTGAGCCAGTAACCGACTCACAACCATCCACCATTTCCTGATCACCAGATTTTTCCTTGGAAGGAGGAGAATCCACTTCTTCTTCTTGACCCATGTTGGCCAAATCAGGATACTGAGTGTCCAATGCTGTCTCATCTCGGTCCGGCTCCCAATTAGCCCGGTCGGATTCCGGATCCCTCATGGCATCAACCCGGCCTTTCCCAAAGAAGTACTGAGCGGCATCAGCAAGTCGCGCCTCCACCAATTCCTTTTCAGCACCAAGCTCTTCATTCTTCCTCAGCTGATCCCGCATTGCACTCGCTTCTCGCACCAGCTCTCCTTGACAGACCTCCAACTCTTGCCGACAACCTTCTCGATTTTTTGCAGCTACCTCACAAACTATAGCGACCCTGGATGCCTCTCTAGTCGCCGCCACCGAGATTGAAGTACTACTTCATTACCCCTGGATGTGTGCAACTCACGGTTAACCTTATCCAGTTTTTCTTCCGAGTAGAAACCTTGGCACTGGCATCTCGAGCCGACAAGCGAGCCAACCCGACATCCAATCCCTACAAGAAACGAAATTAATCAGCCCAATACAAAGCAACACAAAGAGCACATAAACAATTAAAACATCCTTTTACAACTAACCTCCTTAGCTTGAGAAGCAAGTTCAAGACCTTTGTCACAAGAGAAGTCAGGATAGAAACCACTTTAGTAGAAGACTCAAGGGTATTAGCAGATAAAAGTTGGCCGCCCATTTTTGCGAAAAATTCATTTATCCGTTCCCGGCAAAGATCCATGTCGTCAATCCCGGCGGACACTTGCCTAATACTCCTGATTGGTTGAGCCTGAATAGGCTCTTTCTCTCCCCCTTCCTCTTCGGAATAACATCTTCCCTTCTCCTTTTAGAAACCCGAACGACCTCTCGGTGATACTAGCCAGGCGGTTCTTGGGGAGGCCGGACATCGAAACCAAAATATCAAGCGTCTTGTCACTCCCACTAGCCTCCTGGCTCTTGGACTGCTCGGTAATCCTGCCACCCCAACCTTTAAATCTTTTGCGAAAAAGTGGCCAACCTGGCGAAGACCCGAATCTCGAATATATAAAAAGTATACATAAATATCAGATGAGAAGCGATAAGAAGACAACAATTAACATAAAGACATATTGAAAACATACAGGAAAGAGCAGTGGAGCTAGGTTTGCTTTTGGGTACTCTAACCCCACTCAGCTTGGTCTTCATATACCGGGGCAATAAATCCACCCCCGGGATGGGGGGCCAGTCCTCTCTTCCTCAGGAATAGAAAGGAAAACGTCTATCCTTGCAACAACCTCCTCGTCAAGAGGATCATGGTTCCAGTCAGGAGCTACAAACATTACAAAAACAAAAATATGCAGGTAAGATTTATATACCCTACTTTCATTCAATATAAATTGTAAATTGAGAGTACAGGAAACGTACCACTCTCCAAAGGAGGATATCTCAAATAGTCAAAGCCTGAGCCCAGACTCTCAGTCCGGATAAACAGAAAAGTCTTCGCCCAGCTTTTATCGTCTCTAGAGTCCAAGTTAGTAATTAATGGAGACATCTTTGACTTAATTCTCAAATTAAAACGACCGTCAACAGGATTTTTCATATGATATATTGCCTTGATATCATTAATAGTAATTACAAGGTTGTGTTTAGCACATAAATTTTCAATGGAATGAACAAGTTTCCAAACCATTGACATAATCTGAAAAGGTGATACTTCCATAGCACGAATGGTGTCAATCATTAAGGGAGTAAAAGGTAACTTACAGCCTGCTTTGAACGCCCATTCAAAAATACAAAACCAACCAGGTGACACCCAGTTAGCTCTAACTGGACAAGACTCAGGAATCCATACCTCAGTCGACTCAGGAATTATTTTCTTCTCCCTTAAAACCTTGTCATAGTTTGTTTTCAATAAGTTCTCTTCAGGGAAGTAAGGATCCAGAGATTGAAGGGCAGAAAAAATAGAATCCTGATATTTAAAAGCTATGGCACGAGCAGGAGGATCAATTTCAGTCACCTTCTCCTCCTGGACGTCTTTGGGTTCAGGTTCAGCAGCAGCCTTTAAGGGTGCGGGACGCTTTTGGCTCCCATATCCTTTATTATTTAATTTATTGTGCTGAATTTTACTTATTGAAAAATTATAAGTTAGCAGAGTAAGACTCCTGGGAAATAGGGGAGAATTTTAGAGAAAGTTGAGCAAGGAAAGTGGAAGAAATTTTGTGAAGAACAAACTCATCGCAAATGCCATATTTATAGGAGAGAAATAACGGTGTAAAAACCCTAGAAAACACAAAATTGTCAGCGTGACATCACGCAAATTAGCCGTTGCAAGTGTTTAACGGTAACTAGGAGTCTAAGAGCCATTGAGTAAATATAATTCTTTTTATTGTTTAACCCGGTAAAGTTGACATCTCACCCCTGGCCTGATCCAGCACGGGCAAAATGTCAAGGGGCAATTGTTAGGCCCAGTTTAGCCTGGTCTGACTCTAACTTAGCCTTGACCCTACTAGGCTGATTAAGACCTCCAGGGGCCGGACAAATCTGACTATTATTTGACAGATGAAGAGTATTACAGGATAAGCAGACTATTAGATCCTGGAAGAAGAGCCTGATAGTAAGTACGGAATAGCCTGGTGGGGCATTCAAACAAGCTGGATTAAGAAGATAAACAAAAAGTGCAGTTGTATGAGTCAATAACCGTGTCCTATTCTCAAGGAAGACCAAGTCCAACCATGAAACTATATCATCTATGAATCAGGACGGAAAGAAGAGGAAAAGCTGAAGATTGGTTGAGAGTGGAACGGGTCAAGCGAATTAATAGGGAGCGTGCCCTATTAATCCGACAACAGTTCCTACAATTGGGAAAAACGTTGAGGATGAATATAACGGTAGCATTTGTAGAACTATAAATAGCAGAATCTAACAATTGTAAAGACATTCATTATTAGTCGATTATTTACACTTTATCTCTCATTTTATTCCTGAATATTCAGCTACACACACAAGAATGTACTCAGCTTATCAAAATAATACAAACGTTATCCCTTATACTTAATTCTTCCCTTGTTATTCACTCATAATATTCCAAACTTATAGAACTAGATACCCAAATTACTCTTTGATCAAGCCGGATCCGTTCAGGGGAAATCCTGCTAAAATAGTTCTGTTTTGTGTGTCTCTTTGTGCCAGCCCATCCTGTTTCTGTGGTCTTGAAGTGGTCGTTGGGTCTGTCTTTTTCTTCGTTTTGAGTGAGCTCATGGATGAAGGACGTCTCTCACACAGTATGAGAAGTGTCACGGTTGGGTTGAGTAAGGGTTTGATAGTGGTGTTGGTTAGGTTAGACGTGGTGGTCTCTACTACAACCTTATGCTGTTTCAACATGGTTTATTTTGCTTTATGTTTTTCCAATTAACTTTAGCCGGCCTGTCAAGGATATTTTGGGTGTCCTGTCCCATTATTCTTGGGGTTTTGGCTATCGTTGTCCCTTCACGGATGATTTGGGTGTCCTGTCCCATTATCTTTGGGGTTTTGGTCCGAGCTTATTGTAACACCCCCATATTCAGAGGAGCCTTAACTAGGCCTTCCTTAGCATATAAGGGCATTACCATCTCGGTTGCCCGAGGATAGTAATAATCAAATGTCGATAAGAGAACTATTATGTTATAATACAAGTGAATTAAAATCAACAACGATATAAAAGATACAACTCAAAGACTACTCTCTAAAGCTATCGAATCTCGTAAAGACTCATCCCTGTCCGAATCCAGCTATCAACAACATCGACACCTGCTAAGACCGACTGCTCACCATAAGGGATCACGGCAGACACATAACAAACAAAACAACCACACAAGGTCAGTACTGAGATGAGACACGACAAAATCAACTACAACTATCAACACCATATGACGCTATCAACCTCACACACAATCACAATAATCCAAACAACCTCTGTCACTGACTGTCCACTGGACCAGCCCTGCCAGTGGGGGACCACAACCGTACCCACCAAATCCCCGCTCATCTTACCGAGCGATAATCCTGTCCATTAATGTGCACATCCCCTTTCGTGACGGGTTCCACGAAGGGCGAAACTAGGGCGTGAAGCCACTCCCGCAAGTGACCCCACTCAGCCGAGGACGCACCTCGCAAACCAGAGACAAACATTCACAGACAGCTGAAACGTAACAACCAACAATCTGTATGTACCAACCAACTACAACATACATGCTGCCACACAACGCAGCCATAACGCAACAACAAAGATACGACGATCGACACACTAGACTATCTACAGAAACTGAGTAGGCGAACCTACCTTTAAGCAACTGCAACCAATCCATACCAACATATGACATATCCATCAATCAAGCAAAGCCTATAACCACAACACAACATCTATTACTACCAAGCAAACCCTAACTGCAAAGACGAGGATACGGATGATGATTATGACATACCTATAAGGAGAAACCCGGCAAGAGACCGCTACCCGACTCAAGTAACGCTCTCCTAAGGCACAAGGATCCTCAAAAGGCTTCCATGGAGGTTTTATGGTGAAGGGGAGAGAAAGAGGCGACCAAAGGATAGAAGGAAAGTGGCGGAAATGATTTGTGGATTTAACAAAACGCGATTAAAAACCCTCGCTGAAAACTCGATACTCGATCGAGTACCCGACATACTCGATCGAGTGTCCCCCTACTCGATCGAGTAACCTAGCTACTCGATCGAGTAGCCTCTACTCTATCGAATACCACTCTTAACACGTAACTCAAGATAGTTTTGGCACGCACTTCTAAGAACTATTCCCGCTCCCAAGGTCAGTCAACGCTGGTCAAAGGGTCTCTAAAAGGGCGGGTATTACAGTCTTCCCCCCTTAAAAGAACTTCGTTCCCGAAGTTCAACTCACCTATCTCCACACATAAGACACGGGAAAACACGACATCACCCTCCTTCCTACTCGAGTCATTACCCCCCCCCGGAAATACCATCCCTCATGTCATCATCATCACTGTCTACCGCTCTATATGTATACATCAGCTCCTACAAACTATCATATATAAAACATCAACCTCGCAATACGAATCAGCACAAACAACGATCTCCCATCATATGATAACAACTATCAACCCGAAACATATCTCATATCAACTTCATGCTGCATAACTAACACCACCGTGTTACTCACTAATTCATTCTATTACGACACCTTGCACCACAACTAGCTCTTTATGACCGTCAATAAAACATACTATCACATTCACTTCAATGAACTAAAGTAACCACTTACACTTCATATAAGCAATGTGATCAAAGTACTAGAAAATTTTGTAATTAAACAACAAGACATTATAAACAAACAACAACATAATTTCAAAATCAGCCTTTTTATTTTGCGACATTACTCTTCCCCTCTAAAAAGGAACTTCGTCCCCGAAGTTCACCACCAAAATTAGCACACATATTATCCATTACTTGCTTCATAACATAAATTAGAACCATATTATTTATTATGGACATTACTCGCTAAGCATATACTCGTTAATTTATAAATCATACACAAACCACCGGAATAACTAGTCGCCGTCGTTAAAGCATGTTAATATCGTGTGCACAAACGTATGAAAAGATTTAACTTCGATGGATAGATAGTAATATGGCATATGTAATATTAAAACAACAAGAAACCGTCACCACTTCACTACTTATGACAAAGATGCATATAAAACCCAAGCGCAACGCCTAACATATGAAATTAACGGTTCAAAGGTGTTACTACGCACTAATAACCACATTAAACCTCAAACGTGCAATTATAAAACAATTGGACACTTTTAATCTTTGAAAACTTCCTATAACAGTGCTACTCGATCGAGTATGTAGTGGTACTCGATCGAGTGTCATGCTACTCGATCAAGTGTCTTGGGTACTCGATCAAGTAGCCCAGAGATCAGAATGCTTTATTTCTTTCCTCCCTGCAGCTACTCGATAGAGTACGGGGTACTCTGTCGAGTACCTACAGGCCAAAATGCCTTATAAAACATGTCATAAACCAACATATATATACATAGCCGTCACATAGCTTGGGTCGGGATGATTTCCCGACCCTAAAATCAACCCTGCAACAATGTTAAGTAATAAATCCGGCCTTATGGCCAACAATACAAGTCCATAACCAAAGTTTAAACGAAAACAACTACCAAGATCTAACAACACTACCAACATCTACTACCAACGACCATAAACGAAGATAGAAACAAGGAGCATCACTCCTCCTGCTGCTGCTGCTGCTGCTCAACCACCACCTCATCATCACCACCACCACCTCCAGACGTACCCGCTCCTGATGAACCAATACCCGCATCTACTCCTGCTCCGGCTCCCGGTCTCACGTACCATGGGGTCAAGCCACCGTAGGCAAAGGACTGAGGTGTCCCTCACGTCGACTGATCCACTCCGTAGGAGTGGAAAACCCCACTATAGTCCCCTACTCCACTCCACCAAACCGGATGCGGTCCCTCGGTCCCTATCCCCTGAGTGTACGCCATCTCGTGCATATTCCTGAGTGTCAAATTAGATGACACTCTCTCTGCTAAGTAGATGGATCGCGTCTCCGGGGTGTCAAGGTAAGGGTAGCACGGAAAAGGACGCTGCTGCTGCTGAGGTGCTACCGGCTGTGGCCTAGTCTCCGAGGTCCTCTCCCTCACTCGACGGGGTCCTCTCCCCAACCTGGGTCTCTCCACCACAACCGCCGCGTTCTCGCCCTTTGTCGGCTCTGGCATCACCTCGAGAATCGTGTCGTCGATGAGGTAGGTCTGCAGCTGGCGTGGTCTATCAACATCCTCCTCCTCATCATCATCATCAGAGTCCACAGCCACAATCGCCGGCTCTAAAGGCTCCGTCGGTGGGAGGTGCTCAGGAGCTGGAATCTTCATCCAACTCATGCCCCACACCCTCCAAGCTAGGCTACCGTCAGCCAAAGTTCTCAACCATTTCAGGTCGAGATAGTAGTCACGGTCCATGGTAGGCACTGGGTAGCCAAAGGTACGTAGTCCGAAGAAGCCTCAAAGGAGGTTAGCTTTTCAGCTAACCGAGTGGCGATAGCGCCACAACTCAAGTACCGCGAAGAAGCAGTAGCCATCAAGGCAAGGGCAGCACAGACGATGGAAGGAGCATTAAAGACCACTTTCCTGGCCTGCTCCGGGTTGAGGTAAGACATCAGAAGCAACACCTCATGATTATTCAGTTTACTGATATCCTTTCTGTCATAAAGGAGGTTTGAAAGAGAACGGAGAAAGACCCTCAAAGTAACATGCTGAACATCATTAATCAGCATGTTGCTTGAGGTGGGAGCTGGCTTTCCGCTCAAGCAAGGCATTAGGCGGCAGACACCGCACTCAGCAGGTATATCAGTGATAGAATCCTTGGGAGGCTTGGCCAACCCAAGGTGAGACACAAACAGATCCATAGTCAAGAGAAAAATGGTGTTCATCAACCGAAACTCAACGGTCTGGGCAGCTGGGTCATAGCTAAAGGAGCTCATAAACTCCAAGGTAAGAAAAGGATAAGAGTGTTTCCTCAGCCTATACAAACCCGTAAAGCCTAAAGTCTCGAATATGTGACGGATATCCGTCTCTATTCCCAAATCCTCCAACAGTGTAGTATCTATACACCTCGTTGGTCTCATCTTGCGTTTTTGCAATTCTACAAAACGCTCTCTCTGTTTGAAATCTACAAACACAACGAAGGGTACTCCGAATGCAGTACCACGGGTCCACTCCCTTCCCCATCTCGGGTTGGGTAACCCTCCCCGTTTACTCTGACGGGTCCCTACGTTCGGCCTCGGCATCTGTTCCAGCATATGACTTAAGCAACTTACATAAACATGTAAAGCATCTACTTCACGCAATTTGGACCTTACATACTCAGCTAAGTACACAAATTCATCAACAAGTTCGACATGTGAAGCACATAATTCATGCTATTAACTTTGAACACTCAGCTAGGTACACACATTCACCAACAGTTTCCCAAATTTGACACATAACTTCAGTTTAGAGCAACTCATAGACAATAGTTGTGAAAATTTTATCATGGAAAACACACATACCCAACCAATTCCAACATCCTAGCATGATTCTAAGGTTACTCTATACACCCATGTAATAACATGTGAAGCATTCGTACTAGCTCATGGAAAAGTAATTTAGGACATATCATCACCACCTTCAATATTAGAAACAAATAACTCAATTAAACTTGTCAGACGGTCTCTACAGCTGTAATTATTTTAACATATTCTTCATCATTTAACATCACGACTATCATATTGAAGTTCAACCTTTACCTAAGCAGTCATGTACAACACCAAATTCCAAATATAGCAACCGAATTTCCACTTGGGGCACTTTTAAGACGGAGTTTTAAGGCAACTTTTTAAGGTGATAATCATCAAAATTCATTATTCAACATGATATTAACAATGTATAGTACTCAATTCCATCATCTAATCCTTGTAGAACAATCAAAATCAATTTCGATTTTTGTAAACCCTAGAAATTTCGGTTTCAACTTGGCAAATTTCTAGTCTATTCTACAGCAATTAATCACCAATAATCAAGGAAGGGAAACATGTGAATCATATTTCAACAATTAAAATCAACAAATTGATCATATGAATCGAAATTTTCAGGTTATATAATCATCCTCAACAAATTTAAAGCATAAAGACATGTAAATAGGGAAGAAATCATACCTTGGTTAAGTAGAAAAGTAAAGGAACGGAATTAAGCAAAGGAAATAACCCCAAATCAACCACTACCAACACAAGATATAAGAGATTTTTGAGGATTTGAGAGCTTAGGTCATGAAAAGAAGTGGAAGGAATGAGAAGAATAGGAAGAATAGGGGTTTTAAGAAACCCGTAAGATTCACTGTACAGTAACCTACTCGATCGAGTGTCTTGGGTACTCGATCGAGTACCACCCTACTCGATCGAGTAGGTGCTATTTCGTCGAGTATCTGCAAAAAAATTTCCACATCCCGACGTCATAGCTTCCTAACTAGATCGAGTCAGGTCTACTCGGTCTAGTAACACTCGCACTCGGTCAAGTATGGTTAAGTACTCGGTCAGAAGTACGAAGTAAATCGAAGATTCCTACAAAACAACATTGCGTGTCGATTCCAAACTAAGTTCGGGATTCGGCACTAATTATCAAGCTCATTCCCGCATTACTATTATTACTAAGCATACCATATCGTCAAACAAATAAGGTTTATTCCACCTTACGCTACACAAATTACCCAACTCGGTTTACTTTCTACCGAATCTTTCATAAACGTAATCACGTCATCATATTACACTTAAACTTACTTTACACATTACTACCAAATTCGTGTTCACTTCAACTTGAAGCATATAATTAACATTACTCCATTCTTTCATTTAACATATAATTACACACTCCTCATACCAAATTAATTTATCATGTTCCACATTCAATCATAAGCAAATCATCTTACACAAATCAATTATTACGCAGCGGGAAAATTTCAACCAATAAACAAGGCATATACGCATTACTATATGCTATGTTTCATATTATAACTCAATAATTCTATAACTATCATTATTGTAATTACGGTAGGATTTATAAACTCGTATATGACTACCGTCATCATCAACTTATAGCAAACACCAACATGTTCACTTTTCATGTCACGACATACACTTCCACATTTTCACGCATCTCTATCACGTAAACTTTTGTCACATATCTCATAACCATCGTATAGGCTCACTAATCGTGCCAAAAACTTCACAAATTCCACCAACGATTACCATACACGGCCCAAATACAACTATCACACCCCTATTAACTCTAACAAAGACTCAACCAGAGGTAGCTCCGGCACAATTAACATACTCATCACACCTATACACACGGACTCCACATTCCCATACCATGTGGCTGGCTTAAGTGTCATGGGGCCGAGATTTTGAAATGAGGGCGCCTACTCACCCAAAACCTAGCATCAGCTGGGGCTCCCATCACACATACACCAGGTTCATTTTATTAGACTCCCTACGTTCATTATTTTTATTTGTTACAGGTTCCAAAATCGTCGCTCTGATACCACTTTGTAACACCCCCATATTCAGAGGAGCCCTAACTAGGCCTTCCTTAGCATATAAGGGCATTACCATCTCGGTTGCCCGAGGATAGTAATAATCAAATGTCGATAAGAGAACTATTATGTTATAATACAAGTGAATTAAAATCAACAACGATATAAAAGATACAACTCAAAGACTACTCTCTAAAGCTATCGAATCTCGTGAAGACTCATCCCTGTCCGGATCCAGCTATCAACAACATCGACACCTGCTAAGACCGACTGCTCACCATAAGGGATCACGGCAGACACATAACAAACAAAACAACCACACAAGGTCAGTACTGAGATGAGACACGACAAAATCAACTACAACTATCAACACCATACGACGCTATCAACCTCACACACAATCACAATAATCCAAACAACCTCTCTCACTGACTGTCCACTGGACCAGCCCTACCAGTGGGGGACCGCAGCCGTACCCACCAAATCCCCGCTCATCTTACCGAGCGATAACCCTGTCCATTAATGTGCACATCCCCTTTCGTGACGGGTTCCACGAAGGGCGAAACTAGGGCGTGAAGCCACTCCCGCAAGTGACCTCACTCAGCCGAGGACGCACCTCGCGAACCAGAGACAAACATTCACAGACAGCTGAAACATAACAACCAACAAACTGTATGTACCAACCAACTACAACATACATGCTGCCACACAACGCAGCCATAACGCAACAACAAAGATACGACGATCGACACACTAGACTATCTACAGAAACTGAGTAGGCGAACCTACCTTTAAGCAACTGCAACCAATCCATGCCAACATATGACATATCCATCAATCAAGCAAAGCCTATAACCACAACACAACATCTATTACTACCAAGCAAACCCTAACTGCAAAGACGAGGATATGGATGATGATTATGACATACTTATAAGGAGAAACCCGGCAAAAGACCGCTACCCGACTCAAGTAACGCTCTCCTAAGGCACAAGGATCCTCAAAAGGCTTCCATGGAGGTTTTATGGTGAAGGGGAGGGAAAGAGGCGACCAAAGGATAGGAGGAAAGTGGCGGAAATGATTTGCGGATTTAACAAAACGCGATTAAAAACCCTCGCTGAAAACTCGATACTCGATCGAGTACCTGACATACTCGATCTAGTGTCCCCCTACTCGATCGAGTAACCTAGCTACTCGATCGAGTAGCCTCTACTCTATCGAGTACCACTCTTAACACGTAACTCAAGATAGTTTTGGCACGCACTTCTAAGAACTATTCCCGCTCCCAAGGTCAGTCAACGTTGGTCAAAGGGTCTCTAAAAGGGCGGGTATTACACTTATGTACATCTAGTTAGAATAAATCTGATTTATGAGGGTATCTGCTTGGTTGTTCAACTTGGTTTTCGTTCTGTGCCATGTGTGTACTTGTGACACCCCCATACTCCAAGTGCCTTACCAGGACCACTCAGGTATAAAGCTGTCACCATCTCGGTTTCCCGAGGCAATGATAATCAAAAGACAATAAAGAAACAACGTTTAAATAGTATAAAGTTTAAGTGAGTAAATACAATCCAAAACCAACGGCCAAAATACGGCTTACATAATCTCAAAACAACTGTCTAAAAACTATCAAAACTACAGCGGAAGACTCTATCATCTGATGGCGATACATCCCAGCTATCCCATGTATGACTCATACCTGCTCAACAACTGCTCACCATCCCCGAATGGATCACCACAGTTTTTAAAACAATTAAACGGGGTCAGTACTAATCACACAATTTACATAACTCAATAAAACAACACACAACACAGCTCAATCGTCACAGATATACCCCGAACTCCATCACCAACTCCACAATACTGACTACACCCTAAAGTGTATAGCCCTGCCAGAGCACCCATCGCAACAGGTTACTCCTCACCGCCAGTGGGGGACCACTGCCATTCCCACCTAAGCCCCGCTCATCTCCGTCGAGCGATAAACCCAAATCCATTGATGTGCACATCCCTTCTGTGGCGGGTTCCACAGAAGGCGGATCATGGGCGTGAAGCCACTTCCGCAAGTGACTTCACTCAGCCAGGGACGCACCCCAAAGAACACAGACAGATACAATCAATCAAAACTACTAATCAGCATTCAAACCCAACAAATGTCACAACACTCGTACAGTAAAACTCAACAATCACAAATCACAACCAACACATTGTAACACCCTGTATTTTATTTAAGTATTTTATTATAAAAGTATTTTATTTAAATAATTATTTCGGAATTTAATAATGTATTTTGAAATATTTATATTTATCGTCTTCATTCTCTATTTTATTATTTCTCATTTTAATCTACTTTTGATTGGGTTAAAATATCCGTGCACGATTTTACTATTTTAATTTAATAACTATTTTTCTATTATAAGGCATCCTTGCGTTTTAATATGGCTCAATCCAATTTATAATCAGATAATCCATTGTATGAGCTAATGGACCCAAAGCCCATTAGTTAATCCCTTATAAATAGAATTAACCTAGCAAGCAACTAGGTCAATCCTTCTCCTTTCTCACGTGAAACCTAACCTAGCTTGCGCTGCTCTCCTTTGTTTTCTCACGTAAAGTGCCGCACGGCAGCTTCCTCTATTTCTCTCTTTTGTTCTTCTTTTCTTCCTTTGACTCCATTGTTGAATATCTTTTCTTCCTCTAAACTTATTGATAAATTATATTTTCACAATCCTTACTCTTACCTTTACAATAATTTATTCTCCAAATATTTTTATGAGAATTATTTATATGGACCATTAGACCTACCTTTAAGGTCTCTTATTTTTAATGGGTAAAGAAGAAGGATAGCTTTTCATGGCGTTTTCAAGGGTTTCGATTTCTGCCTTTCTTTAAAGTCGATTTTTGGGACGTGGACACGTGTTGGAGACAAGGTTTTCTTGGTCGTGTCTTTCTTGGAGTTTTCATTCTTATTTCGCATCATTAATTGCTAAAAAGGTAACTAGGTGTTTTCCTTTAATTGTGTTTATGCCAATTGATATAATTAATGTGATTTAATGATTGATTTGTATGATCGGTACGTGTTGGATTGTTTATTATCATGCTAATTATGTTTCCGCATGTTTGTATATGTTTTAATGTATTAATCATATATCGTAGGTTGTTTATGTGTTTATTATGGGTGTCATGAGCGTAATTAGGGTTTACGAATAAACCCTAGTGGCGGCATGATAGGCGGCCAAGAGTGCTCTCCAAAGTTATAGCTAAAGCTAGTATAACCTTGATGATGATTCAAGTGTTATAGCTAAAGTTAATACAACTTTGGGTAGTTACTCTAGTTATGGCTGAAGCTACTATAACATTGAAGCACGAGATAAGGTTATAGCTGGAACTAACGTAACCTGAGATTTATGGCTCAAGGTTATGGTTAATGCTGGTATAACTTTGTGTTTCATGTCAAGGTTATAGTTGAGGTAAGTGTAACTTCAAGTCGTATATGTTGAAGTTATAGTCGAGGTTACTATAACCTCGCATCCAGAGTTCATGTTATGGTTAGGATTACTATAAAATTGAATTGTTAATGTTAAAGTGGTAGCTGAAGTTACTATAACATTGGTTGCTTATACTTGTTTCATATGTTGTATTATGTTCAACGTGTTATGTCCTTGTGTTTGCATATATCTTTGGGTTACTCTTGTTCACATGATAAGTAGGGTAGTCGGTTATACTATCCTATGAGTTGAGTCGTGATGTTGTTCACGCATGTTAGTACAGTTAGTTATACTGTGCATTTATTTGTTGATTGGTTTGAATAGATGACGGTAGTATCAGTTGTATACTATCGGAACGAACAAATGCTACCCTTCGAGGACTGGTGAATGGTCTATGGTCGGGGGGGTAACAGAGGCAGTGCGTTATACGCTCTGTTCCCCGAGTGTCGTTCGGTTTACCGAGAGTCTGGCCAGGTCTTAGACATATAGGCAGTGGTTATACGCTATACATAGTACCTTAGAGGCAGTGCGTTATACGCTCCACAGCGATAGAAGTAGTGCGTTATACGCTCCATCAGCTAGAGGCAGTGCGTTATACGCTCTAGCAGTTAGAGGCAGTGCGTTATACGCTCTAACGGCGTTCGCTCTATTCGGCTATGCTTTGATGATAGCTTTGTGCCTTCTGTTGCTGTGGATTGTGTGTCGCCATGTTTGCTATGCTTTAATGCTAGCTTTGTGCCTTTCATTGATGTAGTCGTTTGTTGCTACTAGTCTTGTAAGTGTTCATGGTCTAGTGGTTGCATATGGTTTAGGTTGCATGATTGCATTCGTCCAAAGTTGATAAGTCGTGGTAAGCTTTGTTGGGTTTTTCATGGGCATAGATGATCTCATATGTTTACTGGTTGTACATTTTAGTTGTTAATGATTGTTGATTATATTCAATTGTTGTAAACATGACTGGGAGAGCATCTAGTTACTCCCGACTGAATTTTTGACCCCCTTTTCAGGTTGTTCAGTTTGATGTTGTTTGGTTGATGCTTGCTTGGGGAATGTGCGAAGCGAGCTTAATAATAAATAGGAGTTTGCTTTAAGTTTTAAGAACCTTTTGAATAATGTATTAGTTGTTTTGGATTTAGTAGCGAACCGGATTGGTCAGGTGTTTCCGCCACCTTGACCCTTTTATCAGTATCGTACTCTGATATTCATTTTATATAAGTTTTTCCTTTGTTTTATAATCCGGGTTGTTACAGTTGGTATCAGAGCGAACACGCTCCCAACTCTCGCGTAGTTAATGACTAAACCAAAATGACTTAGTAAATGAGTGAGAGTAAATGGGGTAGAAACAATTAAGGACTTGTTTGTTTATGCCTTAATATTTCATATCTTTATTAATTGTATTGCATGTTTTTTTCATGCACTTGTTTATTTATATCTTAATTAATGTTTTGTATCTTTATTAATTGCATTAACTGTATAGTTTATGTATTGTGTCGTTTATGACTTGATGTTTTGTTTCGTCATTAATTGTATAAAATGAGCTGTTCATGTATGACTTCTTTCGAGCATGCTTTGTTGATTTTAAAGTTGGACGATTTTGAAAATGTCATTTGCATGTTAAGTGTCATGCATTTTGGTTATATGTCGTCAAAACTTTTATCCTTGGTAACCCGAGCTTTACTCTGATCGTACTTTCATCCTTTTTGGATTATTTGGTGGTGTCGTCCTTATTTGAGGTGATTTCGAGGTTGATCTCCTTGTGGTTTCTTGAGGCATCAAGTTAAGATTGATGGTAGTTATTGGGATGTTTTAGTATGAAAGAAAAGAGTGTTTATTATTATGAGTTTGGTAACGAAGGAGTTTACTTGGGATTAGAGGTTATTGAGATGAAATTTACTTTGGGAATAGAAGTTGTTATGACGATGTTTCCTTTAGGTTTATAGGCGTTATGTTCTTTTATGTGCTTGAGAAAATCCTTTTGATGACAGAGAGTGATGATATGTGGCGTAAGATATATGATTGTGGTTTTATGGTTTCATAAGAAGTGAGAGACATAATGAGTGAATTTATCTTATGGTATCATTTGGGAATATTTGTGACTTGCTCTTAACCGTTTGAGTTATTCGATTTTTATCTTGTGTTAAAGGAAAGGTTATAGGAGTTATTTATGGATCGAGAGTAGAATGCTATAAATGAATTGAATGTTATCGTGGAGTTAGGAATGAGCAAGTTGAGAATGTTGGAGGACTATACTCATCTTTAACTTGAATACCATATTTGAGGAGTAAGATTAGTTAATGGAAATTAGTGAGTTATGAAAGATTTTATGATTTATCCGTTAAGGAGTTATTGATTGATCATACGTTTTTAAGGATGGGTTGAAAGGGATGATATGTAATTTATGGACTTGTGAGATATGAATGTTAAAGTGTTCAAGCGTTGACTTAGTAATCCACCATGATGAAGTTGATTTTTATGTATCGTGGTGTTCACCTTTGGAGGATATAGAGATTGTTACGATTCGATTCATTAAGTGTGATTAGATGGAGTTTTTGAGAGTGGAAGGACTTGAGAGTTGATGGCCGAGAGAGTTATGATGTTGAGAGTTGATAATTGAGGAATATAGTGATTGTATAAAAGGGCAGTTATATAGAAATTTGTTTGTTCCGAGGTATTATGGAGATACGATGAAAGGATGTTACGAGATGTTTTTACCTTGAGTGATGATTGTACGAGATTTTTAAGACCTTGGTTATCGTGCTTTATTTATTTTATCTTAAAGGTGTCGTCTTCGCGTAGATAAACTAGTTTTTGGAGTCGTCTATTCTTGTCATCCTTACACGTGTTGACCATACCTCTTCTATTTGAACCTTCGAACCAAAGGATTCTTATCTTGGTCCTCTGTTCATTTCATCTATCGTTGCTCTCTACTTGTTCTTTATTTCAACTCCAATTCCTTCCTGTTTGAACTTTTGTAATTACGTTTTTCACATTGATTTCTCTCTCAAAAGAATGGGTTCTTTTGCCTTGTGTTATTATACGAAAATGTTTTGTTTTGGTTTGCAAGTTATTTATTCTTTCATGGTAACTTGGAAATGTTTGAAATCTCTTTAGAGCTACTTGTGATCATCTTGTAGTGGAAGCTTGGATCCTTTGGCGAGCGATGTTAGATCTTAGAGGTTGGTGTTTGGTTATTTGAGGTTGAGATCCTAGTGACATAGTTGTATGCGAGTGAATTGGGATAACATATAGAGTTTGGAGAAGGAGTATTAAAGGTGTTATATTAAGTTATGAAAGTTTGAGGATGTTTTATATTGAGGGTACATAGATGTTTGTTTGTTCTATCTGAGGTTAAAGATGTTTCATTTAGGAGTATGGGTGATCTTTGAAGGACATAGATTTATACAGTCTTGTTGTGGTTTTGTGATGTTGAGATGATATTCATAGATAGTAAACTATGATTGGGAATTGAGGTTATAAGGTTGTCGTTATGTGAGCACATGTGATGAGAGTTGTATGGTGTTGTTATTACGCTTTGATGGAATTGCATTATCGATGGCACGTGTGTTGTGGTACAATAGATAATAGCCTAACCTAAAGGTGTATGGTTCCTTTGGTTCTTAGGAAAGTCGTGATCATAAGTGTTCAAAGGAAATAATTGAGTCTTGCGAGTGCGACTGATGATGTTGCCATGAGTCGAGGTTGAATAGGATTTTGACAGTTTATTCAGACTTTGAGGTTTAAGATTGATGACTTTGGAAACTCGAGTTTTGTTAAAACCTTTTGAGATTAAGAGTCGTGAATTGTAGTAAGCACTACTTGATTTGAGGATATTAGAATAGGCCGGAGTGATTCTAATGGTACTCGTGAGTGAAAGAGTTTTCTCATTCAAAAGATACTCTTTGGTTTAGAGATTATCCGTCTTGGGTTAAGTTAATGTCGATCTTGTGGTGAATGGTAAACTAGAATTGGAGTATTTGTTAAAGGTTGTGTGGATTTGGAGTAATAGTAACGAGTTCGCAATTTTGAGAGGGTATATATGTTGTTTAATGATGGTTAGTGATGGTAGTTGGATGAGTGTTTGAAATATGAGGATTAGAAGCTGGCTTAATGTTTCCTTTTGGGTTGCGATAGTGTGAGTTTAATGTGACTTTTGAGATTGTAAAGTGAATGGAGATGATAACAATATTGAGGATTTTGGATATGTTTCTTTGGTTTAAGCTTGTTGATAAGGATCAGAGTGCGCAGCGGTTAGGATTCCGAGATGACTTTTATTGATGATCACTTGTAATTCTTACCTTCTTTTGATTTGATCTTTGAATTTCAAGTTTCGAGGACGAAACTTCTTTTTAGGGGGTTGGATTGTAACACCCCGTATTTTACTTAAGTATTTTATTATAAAAGTATTTTATTTAAATAATTATTTCGGAATTTAATAATGTATTTTGAAATATTTATATTTATCGTCTTCATTCTCTATTTTATTATTTCTCATTTTAATCTACTTTTGATTGGGTTAAAATATCCGTGCACGATTTTACTATTTTAATTTAATAACTACTTTTCTATTATAAGGCATCCTTGCGTTTTAATATGTCTCAATCCAATTTATAATCAGATAATCCATTGTATGAGCTAATGGACCCAAAGCCCATTAGTTAATCCCTTATAAATAGAATTAACCTAGCAAGCAACTAGGTCAATCCTTCTCCTTTCTCACACGAAACCTAACCTAGCAGGCAAGCTGCTCTCCTTTGTTTTCTCACGTAAAGTGCCGCACGGCAGCTTCCTCTATTTCTCTCTTTTGTTCTTCTTTTCTCCCTTTGACTCCATTGTTGAATATCTTTTCTTCCTCCAAACTTATTGATAAATTATATTTTCACAATCCTTACTCTTACCTTTACAATAATTTATTCTCCAAATATTTTTATGAGAATTATTTATATGGACCTTTAGACCTACCTTTAAGGTCTCTTATTTTTAATGGGTAAAGAAGAAGGATAGCTTTTCATGACGTTTTCAAGGGTTTCGATTTCTGCCTTTCTTTAAAGTCGATTTTTGGGACGTGGACACGTGTTGGAGACAAGGTTTTCTTGGTCGTGTCTTTCTTGGAGTTTTCATTCTTATTTCGCATCATTAATTGCTAAAAAGGTAACTAGTTGTTTTCCTTTAATTGTGTTTATGCCAATTGATGTAATTAATGTGATTTAATGATTGATTTGTATGATCGGTACGTGTTGGATTGTTTATTATCATGCTAATTATGTTTCCACATGTTTTTATATGTTTTAATGTATTAATCATATATCGTAGGTTGTTTATGTGTTTATTATGGGTGTCATGAGCGTAATTAGGGTTTACGAATAAACCCTAGTGGCGGCATGATAGGCGGCCAAGAGTGCTCTCCAAAGTTATAGCTAAAACTAGTATAACCTTGATGATGATTCAAGTGTTATAGCTAAAGTTAATACAACTTTGGGTAGTTACTCTAGTTATGGCTGAAGCTACTATAACATTGAAGCACGAGATAAGGTTATAGCTGGAACTAACGTAACCTGAGATTTATGGCTCAAAGTTATGGTTAATGCTGGTATAACTTTGTGTTTCATGTCAAGGTTATAGTTGAGGTAAGTGTAACTTCAAGTCGTATATGTTGAAATTATAGTCAAGGTTACTATAACCTTGTATCCAGAGTTCATGTTATGGTTAGGATTACTATAATATTGAATTGTTAATGTTAAAGTGGTAGCTGAAGTTACTATAACATTGGTTGCTTATACTTGTTTCATATGTTGTATTATGTTCAACGTGTTATGTCCTTGTGTTTGCATATATCTTTGGGTTACTCTTGTTCACATGATAAGTAGGGTAGTCGGTTATACTATCCTATGAGTTGAGTCGTGATGTTGTTCACGCATGTTAGTACAGTTAGTTATACTGTGCATTTATTTGTTGATTGGTTTGAATAGATGACGGTAGTATCAGTTGTATACTATCGAAACGAACAAATGCTACCCTTCGGGGACTGGTGAATGGTCTATGGTCGGGGGGGGGGGGGGGTAACAGAGGTAGTGCATTATACGCTCTGTTCCCCGAGTGTCGTTCGGTTTACCGAGAGTCTGTCCAGGTCTTAGACATATAGGCAGTGGTTATACGCTATACATAGTACCTTGAAGGCAGTGCGTTATACGCTCCACACCGATGGAGGCAGTGCGTTATACGATCCATCAGCTAGAGGCAGTGCGTTATACGCTCTAGCAGTTAAAGGCAGTGCGTTATTTGCTCTAACGGCGTTCGCTCTATTCGGCTATGCTTTGATGATAGCTTTGTGCCTTATGTTGCTGTGGATTGTGTGTCGCCATGTTTGCTATGCTTTAATGCTAGCTTTGTGCCTTTCATTGATGTAGTCGTTTGTTGCTACTAGTCTTGTAAGTGTTCATGGTCTAGTGGTTGCATATGGTTTAGGTTGCATGATTGCATTCGTCCAAAGTTGATAAGTCGTGGTAAGCTTTGTTGGGTTTTTCATGGGCATAGATGATCTCATATGTTTACTGGTTGTACATTTCAGTTGTTAATGATTGTTGATTATATTCAATTGTTGTAAACATGACTGGGAGAGCATCTAGTTACTCCCGACTGAATTGTCGACCCTCTTTTCAGGTTGTTCAGTTTGATGTTGTTTGGTTGATGCTTACTTGGGGAATGTGCGAAGCGAGCTTAATAATAAATAGGAGTTTGCTTTAAGTTTTAAGAACCTTTTGAATAATGTATTAGTTGTTTTGGATTTAGTAGCGAACCGGATTGGTCAGGTGTTTCCGCCACCTTGACCCTTTTATCAGTATCGTACTCTGATATTCATTTTATATAAGTTTTTCCTTTGTTTTATAATCCGGGTTGTTACACACATCATGTGACTAATACTGAGTAGGGAAACCCTACCTGGAATGCAATACAATCAGACGATCTCAACAGCTATTATCAAAAAGCCTCCTCTACAAATCCTCCTCCTAACATATGATCACATAATTACTAACAATCATAAAAACTAACAAAACCCCCAAATTAGGGTTTAAACAAACTTAATAAAATACTATAAAATCGGTACGTAGATCTTACCCTCGACGCAAGGATCACAAGAATGTAAAGGATGATGAATTCCGACCTCTCTAGCTCCGGGATTTGTCAATAATGCGAAAGATGCGAAGAACGTAGTTTGAAATCTCGTTTGAAATGATTAGGTTTAATAAAAGTGTTTAATAATGATGACGGAAAGTTTTATATACCTATTCACATTATTAACAAAACCCGACAAAACATTACCCGTAAACCGAGTCACTCGATCGAGTAACTAACGTACTCGATCGAGTGCCCCCTACTCGATCGAGTACCAAGGCTACTCAATCGAGTACCCTACAGACAGAACACTATTTTAAAAACCAAAACACCCTTACTCGACAGAGTAAGGCCCACTCGATAGAGTACCCAGAGGCTCATAAAACCGTAGTATTACAATCTTCCCTCCTTAAAAAGAACTTCATCCCCGAAGTTCAAACCACCACAAAACAAAAATATACTACCACACTCCCGACACAATAACAAACACAAAACTCAATATAAAAACATGCTACCAACCAAACTCAACCCAACTCAAACCACTATAAAACATACCGACAGGACACAAAAAGGGTGTAAAAACTCTTTGCGATCATCTCCTACCCCTTAAAAGAAACAAAGTTATGTCCCCGTAACCATACATACCTGATCAAAAAGGAAAGGGTAACGCTCTCTCATGGCCTCCTCTGCCTCCCATGTAGCTTCCTCTACCTCATGATTAGACCAAAGGATCTTAAGCAAAACTGTCTCACCACTCCTAGTCTTCCTAACCTTCCGGTCAAGAATCTGCTTAGGCACCTCAAGATAAGACAAGGACTCATCTAGCTCTATGCTATCTGCCTCTAACACATGTGATGGGTCACTCACATACTTCCGCAGCTGAGATATATGAAACACATGTGATGGGTCACTCACATACTTCCGCAGCTGGTAAAGCCAAATGATAAGCAACCTCTCCAACCCGGTCTAAGATCTCATAAGGCCTTATGAACTTCTGACTCAACTTGCCTTTCTTCCCAAATCGCATAACCCCACGCATAGGAGACACTTTCAGAAGAACATTGTCCCCAACCTGAAACTCTATATCCCTGCGATGAAGATCTGCATAACTCTTTTGCCTATCCTGAGCCGCTCTCATCCTTTCCCTAATCATCTTAATCTGCTCAACCATCTCCTGTACCATCTCTGGTCCTACAACCACTGCCTCACCACTGTCGTCCCAACAAATCGGACTCCGACATCTCCTCCCATATAAAGCCTCAAACGGTGTCATGCCAATACTTGTGTGATAACTGTTGTTGTAAGAAAACTCAATCAAATCAAATCTCTGCTCCTAGCTACCACCAAAATCCATCACACACGCTCGTAACATATCCTCAAGAGTCTTGATTGTTCTCTCAGTCTGACCGTCTGTCACAGGATGAAATATTGTACTCATCTTCAAAGTCGTTCCCAAAGATTCCTGCAACTCTTTCCAAAACCTTTAGATAAATCTCGCATCTATGTCAGATACTATGTCCTTAGGCACTCCATGCAATCTCAACACATGCTTCCGATAAGCCAAAGCTAATTGTGCCTTGGTCCATGTATCTTTCATTGGCACAAAATGAGCTGACTTGGTCAGTCGATCCACTATTACCCATATCATGTTGTTACCCTGTTGACTCTTTGGCAAACCCACGATAAAATCCATAGAAATGGATTCCTACATCCATTCATGTACCTCTAAAGACTGAATCTTACCTTGTGGTCGTCGTTGTTCCTCTTTAACTCTTTGGCATGTCAAACAACGGGCCACAAACTCAGCTGTCTCTTTCTTCATCCCAGGCCACCAGAATGTGTTCTTTAAATCCTTGTATAGCTTGTCACCACCTAGATGCACTGAATATGGCGTACAATGTGCCTCTGTCATGATTGTCTTTTTCAGCTCCTCATCATTAGGGACACACCACCTCCCATCAAACCTCAAACTACCATCTGAATGAATAGAGAATCTAGACACTGTCCCTTTCTCTACTCTAGCTCTCCACTCCACCATCTTAGGATCTAAAGCCTGTTTACCTCGAATATCATCATAAAGATCAGACTGCACTGTCATCTCTCATGGCATCCCCTCTCTGCATCATATGTATCCCAAACTTCCCCACCTAGTCTCTCAACCTCATCAAAGATAAAGCTGTACATAAAGAATGTACACTCTTCCTGCTCAAAGCATCAGTAACAACATTGGATTTCCCTTCATGGTAGATAATATCCATGTCATAATCGCCAATCAGCTCCATCCACCTCCTCTATCTCATGTTCAACTCCTTTTGAGTGAAGATGTACTTGAGACTCTTTTGATCCGAAAATACCTTAAAGGTCGCCCCATAAAGGTAATGTCTCCAAATCTTGAGAGCAAACACCACTGCACCCAACTCTAGATCGTGTGTAGGATAATTCTCCTCATAAGGCTTCAATTGCCTAGAAGCATAGGCAATCACTTTACCGTTTTGCATCAACACACATCTCAACCCATTCTTTGAGGCATATGTATAAACCTCAAAGTTCTCACTCCCTTCAGGCAATGCTAAGATAGAAGCTGTGGTCAAACGCTCCTTTAATGTTTGGAACGCCGTATCACAACTCTCATCCCAACGAAACCTGTTCTCTTTCCTCATCAGCGCTGTCATAGGTCTAGCAATCTTGGAGAAATCCTTCACGAACCGTCTGTAATATCCAACTAAACCCAAGAAACTCCTGATCTCAGCAACATTCTTTGGTGCTTCCCACTTGGTCACTACCTCAATCTTTGCCGGATCTACAGCTACCCCGTCCTTAGAGATCACATACCCCAGAAAAGCAACTTTCTCTAACCAGAACTCACACTTGGACAACTTAGCATATAACTCGTGCTCCCTCAAGGTCTTCAACACAATCCTCAGATGCTCCTCATGTTCCTCCTTAGTCTTGGAATAGACTAAGATGTCATCGATAAAAACCACCACAAACTTGTCCAGAAATTGACTGAAAACTCTGTTCATCAAATCCATAAACACAGCCGGTGCATTAGATAACCCAAAAGGCATCACCACATACTCATAATGGCCATACCTCGACGTGAAAGCTGTCTTTGGTATGTCCACCTCTCTAATCTTCACCTGATGGTATCCCGACCTCAAATCAATCTTGGAAAAGACTGATGCGCCACTCAACTGATCAAACAGGTCATCTATCCTTAGCAAAGGATACTTGTTCTTCACCGTCACTCGGTTCAGCTCCCTGTAATCTATACACAACCTCAAGCTCCCATCTTTCTTCTTCACGAAAAGAACTGGTGCTCTCCACGGTGATACACTAGGTCTAATGTATCCCTTCTCTATCAGATCATCTAACTGTTTCCTGAGCTCCTCCAACTCCTTATGACCCATCCGGTACGGTGCCTTAGAGATCGGCTCCGTCCCCGGTTTCAGCTCAACCGTGAAATTTATCTCATTCTTCGGCGGCAACCCCGGAATCTCCTATGGAAAGACATCTGAAAACTCACCCACCACTGGTATCTGATCAACTGTCGGACTCTCTATCCGGTCATCTCTCACATGGCACAAGATCAACGGGCACCCCTTCCTCAGATAAGACTTTAAGGTCACAGCTGCAATCAACTTAACTTTGGGTTTGACCACAAACCCACGATAAGACACACTAACGCCCTTAGGACCTCTTAAAGACACTTTCTTTTGATGACAGTCTATCTTAGCTTTGTACTTTCCTAACCAATCCATCCCGACTATCATCTCAAAACCGTCTAAAGGAAACTCTAGCAAGTCTACAGGTAGATCAACTTGCCCAACTATTATAGATACATCCCTATACAACCTCCCACATGATACAGACTCACCCGAAGGTATAAAAGCTTGCTCACTTACAGACTCGTATACCTCAGACCCAACCATTTAACATGACTCAAAGATACAAACGACTGAGACGCCCCTGAATCAAACAAAACAAAGGTATGAATATCGTTAACAAGAAAGGTACCAGTGATAACATGTGCGTCGTCCTCAGCTGCTTTCTTTTCCATCATATATAGCTTTCCACTGCTCTTCTGTCCACCTCCCTGGACAGTACTGGCTGAAGTAGTCGGCTTAGCACCCAACCCCTGATTGTTGTTGTTGTTCGTAACTGGTTTCTGATAAGAATTACCGCCATTGCGGTTACCTCCACCCTGGTTGCTCTGACCTCACCGGTTGTTCCATGATCCAGCTGGCCTGTTGCTCGCATAACTCTGCGCCAGACCCTGAGAATAGCTCCCCTGAGCCGATCTCTGAAAAGCTCCCGGTACACTCGTGCACTCATGTCTCTTGTGGCCTATACCGCCACAACCAAAGTAGGTCATCCCCCAAATACCACTACCGCTTCTACGACCACGCCAAAAGGAAGCCCCATCACTGAACTCCGAGCCAGAAGAAAACGCTCTAGCCTGATTGTGGTTGCCTTTCTTGTAATTAGATTGGCCACCACCCTCCCTATCAACCTTTCTTTTCTCACCTCCCCTCTCCCGGGCCATCTCCACCAACCTCTCAGCTCTCCCAGCTCTCTCATAAGCTTCCTTAACATCAGTAAGGATTCCCACGGGTAACTTTTCCATAATCCTGGGGGTCAACCCCTTCTCAAACCTCAACGCTAAGTTCTCATCACTCAACCCCATGTCCTCAGCATACCTAGACTTATCATTGAACTGCCGGTAATACTCAGCTACCGACATATCAGATGTCATCCTGAACCCATCAAACTCCTCCCCCAGCTTACTCCTCACATGCTCAGGTACAAACTCTCTCCTCATAGCCCTCAGGAACTCTTCCCAAGGTATAGTTGTTAGGTTCATATACCTATTATTAGACTCCTATAATAGTGAACTAATTAACTTGTTAATTATATGTTCTTTAGATCTAGTGCATGCATAACAAAATGAAAGATTTATAAGAAAAACAATGTCCCTTACATTGTTGCTTGGTTCGAAATATTGGGCACAAGTAAGGTCACCTTCCTTCACTTGTTCTTGAGCTTAATGTGTTGGATGATCCCCCAAAGACTCCAAGTATAGAAGACACTCCAAAAAGTTGCACCCAAGATTAATCCCAAAAATTCCTACTAATATTAACTAGATATGTAGTAGAAATGTAACCTTAATAATACTAATATTTCTAGTATTACTACCTCTAGTAATAGATTGAGTGTATTAGTATTTGTGAGAGTTTTTAGCAATTGCATGTGAGGGAAAATTAGAGAGAAAAACAAGCAAAGAATAACATGGAAAAATGAGCAACTAATGCTCTATTTGAAGAGCCAAAAACCGGTGGCCTTTAGCATGGGGAAGAATCTTTTCCATTTGTTTTTACTCATTTGTTTAGTGTAGGTAGAGTGTAGGGAACATATATGTAAGATGTAGTATGAATAAAGCTTGTGTGATGTGTCACAATCACACTTTAATCAACACAAACAAAAGACAAAAGAGCATCTTTTGTTCTCTTCATTTGGCCGAAAATATAGACCCATTTTGGTCCTTTTTTGCCTTTTGTCATTTGTTCCACAAATGCTTATAAGTCATATGTTTAACTATCTTACATAATTAATTATTAATGTAATCATTTAACACTTAAATATTACAATTAATAATATAATATACACTCCACTTTTTGATTAGTATACTACCATTATATCAACATATAATGGGTCTCATAATTACTAGTTAGTTAAAATTACAACTTCTTGTAACTTTAAATAACTAATTACCTCTACCTCTAAACTTATATAATACCTCAACTAATTTAGTAATTTAACACTTAATTACTAAATTAAATCTTATTTAATCATATTATAATAAGACATAAAATTGCACTCCCATAATTAAGGAATTAACTAATCTGTATCGCATACAATTAATTAAATATCTATTTGGGCCTCATCCTATAGGTGTGACCTAAAGGGATCAACTTACCATCACCGTCACACGACAGTAATGTCAAACTCTAGTTAGCCAATCATTACCGATAAATGACGATCAGTCGACTATATAAAGAATCATCCCTTACGCATTCTTAATATAAGATTTAATTATGATATTAAATCATGTGATCGCACTATTGTCGAGGACACATTTCCCAACAATAGCAGGCAGACCCTGCTTCACATACATCTCCCTAGCACCCACCTTCACCTTATCCCACCACTCACCAGCCGCTTCCCTCAAGTAGAACGCAGCTTGTTCTACTTTCATTTCATCAGGACAATGTACCAGATCCAGAATGTTCTCCATCTCACGATGCCAATTGTCAACAAGAATTGGCTCCCCGGTCCCCTTATACTCTTTTGGGTTAAATCTCGCTATGTAAAGACTGATCTTTGAGTGATCAACCTCCTTATCTTTCCCCACTCTCTTAAGGGCCTCCGTAAGAGCATCTTGATGCTCCAACATCTTAACTATGTCGTCAACGTTCATGCTCTCAGCTCTCGCATACAAGGTGGTTTTCTTTGGCGGCATCTTGAAACTATATATAAGAAAAGAGTAGATATAAACATACATACTATAACTCAAAACACGAAAACAACCTGCACAGAACCCACTCGATCGAGTGCCCAAACCTACTCGATCGAGTGGAGGCTACTCGATCGAGTGCCCCCACGTACTCGATCGAGTACCCCGACTCCAGATCCAAAACAGACCTTCTGATCTCTAACCTACTCGATCGAGCTGACAAGCTACTCGATCGAGTGCCCCCTACTCGATCGAGTACCCAAAAACACGTTTATGATCATAAAAACGTCAAATACCCACTCGATCGAGTCAGACCCACTCGATCGAGTAGCTCACCCAATCGATCGAGTGCCCCCCACTCGATCGAGTCATGCAGACTCGTGAATACTACCCGCATGTTATCTCACATATCCCAACGTACTATGCATTCATTATTATCTCAACATTATAATTACAACTACGCATGCAAATTTACGCAATTTCTCATATAATCAACAAAATAATCTACTTCATGTTATCAGGTGCTACATTATAAACAACCATCATGCTTCTTTATTCAAATCAACATATAAACATAATTCACCGATTTTGCAACCACAATTTCAATTCTCTACTTCCAACATTCAATGATTCTCAATGTATATCGTTACATACTCATACAAACCAAAAGACAACACATACGACTCTGATATATACCCCCCATGTGACCGGTTCAAAATTGTAGGGCGAGTTCACGACTTTAGGATGTCTCCCAAGCCTTTTCATTAGCTCCTACAACCTTTACCCCGGGTTCATTTTATTTGACTCCCTATGTTCATTAGTTACAGGTTTCAGGATCGTCGCTCTGATACCACTTTGTGACACCCCCAAACTCCAAGTGCCTTACCAGGACCACTCAGGTATAAAGCTGTCACCATCTCGGTTTCCCGAGGCAATGATAATCAAAAGACAATAAAGAAACAACATTTAAATAGTATAAAGTTTAAGTGAGTAAATACAATCCAAAACCAACGGCCAAAATACGGCTTACATAATCTCAAAACAACTGTCTAAAAACTATCAAAACTACAGCGGAAGACTCTATCATCTGATGGTGATATATCCCAGCTATCCCATGTATCTCGACTCATACCTGCTCAACAACTGCTCACCATCCCCGAATGGATCACCACAGTTTTTAAAACAATTAAACGGGGTCAGTACTAATCACACAATTTACATAACTCAATAAAACAACACACAACACAGCTCAATCGTCACAGATATACCCCGAACTCCATCACCAACTCGACAATACTGACTATAAAATAAAGTGTGTAGCCCTGCCAGAGCACCTATCGCAATAGGTTACTTCTCGCCGCCAGTGGGGGACCGCAGCCGTTCCCACCTAAGCCCCGCTCATCTCCGTCGAGCGATAAACCCAAATCCATTAATGTGCACATCCCTTCTGTGGCGGGTTCCACATAAGGCGAATCATGGGCGTGAAGCCACTTCCGCAAGTGACTTCACTCAGCCAGGGACGCACCCCGAAGAACACAGACGGATACAATCAATCACAACTACTAATCAGCATTCAAACCCAACAAATGTCACAACACTCGTACAGTAAAACTCAACAATCACAAATCACAACCAACACATCATGTGACTAATACTGAGTAGGGAAACCCTACCTGGAATGCATTACAATCAGACGATCTCAACAGCTGTTATCAAAAAGCCTCCTCTACAAATCCTCCTCCTAACATATGATCACATAATTACTAACAATCATAAAAACTAACAAAACCCCTAAACCCCCAAATTAGGGTTTAAACAAACTTAATAAAATACTATAAAATCGGTATATAGATCTTACCCTCGACGCAAGGATCACAAGAATTAAAGGATGATGAATTCCGACCTCTCTAGCTCCGAGATTTGTCAATAATGCGAAAGATGCGAAGAACATAGTTTAAAATCTCTTTTGAAGTGATTAGGTTTAATAAAAGTGTTAATGATGATGACGGAAAGTTATATATACCTATTCGCATTATTAACAAAACCCGACAAAACATTACCCGTAAACCGAGCCACTCGATCGAGTAACTAACGTACTCGATCGAGTGCCCCCTACTCGATCGAGTACCCTACAGACAGAACACTATTTTAAAAACCAAAACACCCTTACTCGACGGAGTAAGACCCACTCGATAGAGTACCCAGAGGCTCATAAAACCGTAGTATTACAGTACTCTTGCAGGATTACTGCCCTTCCTAAATCCTTAATGGAAGATTTGAGTCTGGTTCGAGTTGGATTCGTCAATAGACGGTGCCTTAAAGCAATTATGGACAGAAGATTGGTCGTGGGGAGTCTTTTGATGTGGTTTGTGTGCATGCTGGGTTTATTGATCCGACGTTCGTGTGATTGTAGAGTTCGTTTGTCTTGGTGTAGGAGTTCACGCTCCATCGGAAACAGGCCGTTGTTGTTTGTTATCCATCTTTCTTTTCTACGCTTTTGTGGCGTAAGTACACCACGCCCTCATCACTCCGCAACTCGCATGCATCGGAGGATTTCAAGAGATGTTAGCCGCTTGCAAGACATGGATAAGGAGGCTCGCGCCCACTATTTCGTACTCCACCAACTTGATGTCACTACCCAACTTTGTCTTTTGCTAGTGTTTAATATTTGTACCTTAGTGATGTTTAATTACGAGTGTAATAAGGGTGTACTTTGCCCTAACATTATATAATTGCATCCTTTATTTACTGTTGCCAAAAAAACATGTTGATTGTTTGTTTAAGGCTGTTAATTGGTTTATTCCACCACCATCATCTCCCCATTAACACCCTTTAATTGAAAATCAAGCCTAATATGTTGTACAACCCTAATGAACAAACATATTAAATTAATTCAATCGATAACAAAACTGTGTAATTTAATTAACAATATCGATATTGCTTGTGTGATATATACTAATTTAGATGAATAATTGAAGTATTTGAAAGAGTAATTCCGTAAATTTATCAATGAGGTCATTTTAATCGAGTACTAGTTTTAACCCGTGCAAAATTGCACGGTTATATTTTTAAGAACATTGTTGTAAATAATTAACAATTAATAAATATTAACCAAAATACATGAATATTTTATACTCTATTTCTTTTATAATTATAATAGGTTAAAACACTGCAAAAATTCAGTATTAAAACATGATATAGAGTATATTAAATGCAATGTATATAAATCAATATGCATGTCATATAAAAAAATTATATCCTACTGAATATATTTATTAGATAATAGCTTATTTTTTTATTTTTTAAAAAGGAAATTCTAGTATATTGTTCTTTAATTTCTTAGTCCATTTACGTTTAATTTATACTTAAATTTGGTACTTACTATTTTTGTAACAATATTGATTGTTATCAGTTGATGTATTTTTTCGTACTTTATTTTAATTGTTATTGTAATTTATTATTGTAGTAAAAACTTGGACTGAATTTTTAACAGTTGGTGTAAGTTAATAGTAAAATTTTGGGCCGAATTTTTTACATTTTAGATTATTCATTATTCGTTATTCTTCACTAATATTTACATGTAGAAACATAAACGTAAATATTTACGTATAAAACTAAAACATGGAGGTTTTGAGCAATTAAATCCAGATTTTTTTCCCGTGGGTCCCACATTTACTTAAAAAAAAAATAAAAATAAAAACATGTATGTAATAATGACATGGTTTAAGGAGAATACTTGAAATGTTTTTGTTTTATATAGATAAGATGAGACAGTTATGTATATATGCGTTTACGGACTAGGGTGGATCACATATTCACATTGCATCGGATAATTACACCTTTGAGTGCGTAAAGCGTGTTTAACACAAGAATATACAAGACATGAATATCATTAGCTTTAACAATTTTTTGGCAGTATACGATAATATTGCGAGTCAGAGCTTTATAAAGAAACTTAATCATCTTAAAATTTTAATTCCAAAAGCCGATTTCATTAATATTGTATTTATTTGGTGGAATGCATTGTTCCATAAAAATGACATTATTTTTAATGATGTTCATTTTAATATTAGCAAAATTATCCTTTTATGTAATAATAACATCAAGATGTGGAATGAGACTAGACATAAGGATCTTAACAATCCTGATAAAGACGTGTCAATTAGAAATACTACTAGTAAGGAAGAAATTTGGTGGGAGAAACCAAAAAATGGGTTTCTAAAGCTAAATTCTGACGGATCAAAAATAGATGGTAATAAAGCTGCTCTAGGATATACTATAAGAGATCATAGTGGTAAAGTCATTTTTCTAGGAGCGAAAAAGTGCGGATTTAATAGTATTCTTGTTGCCGAAACTCTCGCTTTAAAAGAAGGCATTTTAGCAGCTAAATACTTAGGAATCTCGAAGTTAATGGTAGAAGGTGATAATTTATGTGTTATCAACTCAATTCGTAGTACTTGGCAAATTCATTGGGAAATTTCTAGTATTATCAAGGAAGTAAAATTAGATCTTCAATTCTTTGATGAAGTGATAATTAAACATTGCTTTTGTGAAGCCAACAAAGTTGCCGACTTTATGGCTTCTATTGGACATTCATGTCCAACTCTTTCGAGGTGGTTTGAAAGCCAGTGACTTCAACTTACCTCTATCATTCGAAAGGATGAGATAGATTGGTCCTACCTTAGATGATCAATCTAGTTTTATTACCTAATAAAAAAAAAATACAAATCGGATTATAGTGAATTCAAATTTTGGGGTGCATTTTTCGATATGTCATATGGTTTTACCTAATAAACACACAAGAGGTTGATGAAAATACAACATTCAAACACGTCATGTATGCAGTGTGTACGTGTCTTTTTTTTTTTTTGACAACGACAGGAGAACAACTTAAAATGTTCTACAAGTAACAACGTAAGCTACTCGACTAGGTAGCACCAGATAACCTACAACTAAGTCTGGCACAACAAAGCCATACCTAAGACAAACATAATGAAAATTTAAATCTGAAACTACAACATGACGATAAGCAAACTCCTCGATGATAGGATGGAAAAGGGTGGAGGATAGGCCACGAACAACCGAAGCAACTTCATTCGCACACTTGACAACTAGAAGATATCGATGCCAACGAGCCGCAGAGAGGCAATGACAAGGTGTACTTCCGCTCTTACGAAAAGAGCGAAGAAAGAAAAGGAGATGAGCAAGGCGACAAAGTCTGCCATCAATGGAGCTAAAACTCCTACGCCTTAGAAATCGACTCTTTTGACCAAAGGACCTGATACCGTCATTTCAGTACCAAAAATAAATACCTAGATACTACTAACAGAAGTCAGCGGTAAGTAGGGTCGATCTCCACAGGGAGGCGGTCACTATCTACTTGTCAACTCGGTCTGTCTAAGGTCACAGTTGGGGGTTTG
Organism: Silene latifolia; assembly: GCF_048544455.1. Taxonomy (NCBI): domain Eukaryota; kingdom Viridiplantae; phylum Streptophyta; class Magnoliopsida; order Caryophyllales; family Caryophyllaceae; genus Silene; species Silene latifolia. Next base: position 48,920,599 of record NC_133536.1, read on the forward strand.
AGTTGTATAAACTAAACTAAGGGAGATTAAAACAAGAGAATTAAGGATAAGAGGGATTAACAAGAAAGAGAGAAAACTAGGATTGTCGGGTCATCAATGAATGTCAGTTAATTGCAACTAATGTCACAGATCAGTCAATTGTGTCGGTCTAAGGGGCAACGAATATCTCCTTCCGGTCTCAATTCGTCCTAAAATACTATTAGCTTAGCTTCCGCCCTCACTAAAGCATCCTATTGTTCACTGCGGGTCTCACCCCTTCCAACCTTCCGGTCTAGGTCAAGTCTTACCAAGGTTAAAAAGGCTAAGTGCATCGATTCAATTAGCTAGATACAATTTAAGCAGTGATTAACAACATAGACAAAACAACAACGAGAGATATGTAACCTAATTAGCAATTAACAACGATTCACGACTCCCCTAAATCCTAGCAGGGTAATTAGCTAGACATAGTAAATAAAATAAAGGCAGAAGAAGAAGAAGGAAATAACATCGTAAATTAAAGAGAGAATAAAGAGAAGAGAAGTTTACTAATTAAAATCCGGAAAAGTAGAGAAAGGAAGCATTCAACAGTAGAAGAGATAAAAGTAATGTATCTATCGTCCTTTCGTTCCTATTTATAAGAAATAGGATTTTATTTGACCTAATAACGAATTAAAGCGAAAAAGCCTGAGCCCAATAGAAAGTTACTCGATCGAGCCTTTTGAAACAACTCGATCGAGCAGAATTAAGCCCAAACCTCTCGATCGAGTGAAATAACCACTCGATCGAGCAAACCTTAAAAAGAACATTTTCGATCGAGCATAAATTGTACTCGATCGAGGTCTTCTTCCATCCAAAAGCACTCGATCGACCAGAAAAGCTCTCGATCGAGTGTTATCTGACTTCAGCAGCTACTTGTTTCATTAGTTTTAGCTTTGACTTGGTTATTTAGCTCCCGAAATGGCTTCACGCATCCCGCAACAGCAATATTTTCCGCTCCAAATTCACTCTTCCTCCAAATGCATGCTAAACGAGCGATAAAAGGCTCGAATCTACCACTTCCGGGTTCATTCTTGCAAATAAATTAAAATAAATCAAAGTAGAATATTCGGGGCATTTCGTAGCATAAAACTACGAGAATAGCAAAGAAATACGTGCATAAAGAGGCCTAAAAAGACTATATAAAATGCACGTATCAAATCTCCCCAAACCAAACCTTTACTCGTCCTCGAGTAAACTAAATTCAAACTAATGGAACGGATATGAAAACTCAGAGCTAGCTACAAATTCCCACTTAAACCGATTTAATGCAAGCAAACTAACACTAGTAGCAAAACAGTCAAATGCAAACGAGTTGTAAGATATCTATAATAAAGCTAAACCGTCGAACTTGCAAGAACTTTAAAATTGGACTCTCACGGGTCACTCTTCTCTCATGAAGCAAAGGGTGAACATATGAATGTAAGAGAGAAAGAATAAGAAATATAGTTGCTCACCTAAACTACGGCCCACATAAACATGCATGCAACTCGTATGATAGACAATTCCAATCACCACACATACATTCCAACCAAGCAAGGTATGTCACAGCCGAGGGCTTACAAAAGTATGGTAAAGTGAGGCAATGGGTAAGGAAAGGCAAAACATTTTTGGGAATGTGGAGGTATAGGCGGCCAAGCTAATACCTAAATAGAATCAAATAACAACATCCGATTCTTACGCAATTATAGAATTAAGCACATGTGCCCTTCATTTGGCATCAAAACTCACCAAACCAAACTGAACATACTCCTCAATAGATATAAATAAAGCATAGGAGTGAAACCGTCAACAAACATTTTTCCATTTTTTTTCAATTTTTTTTTTCTGTTTTATGTTCTTCTTTCATTTTTCAATTTTTTTTTTTTTTCAATTTCATCCTCCTTCCTTTTCTACCAACTCTAGAACGATGCAATATAAACCAAACTTGGTTAAATAAAATATACACCGCAAAAACATACACTAAACTAGCTTGACAAGGCAGGCTAAATTTGGGATGTAGTTAAGGGTAAAAAGGCAAATTTGGCTAATGTGGAGTTAAATGGGTAAAAATGAGAGAAAGGGATATTGTAAGCGCCTCCCTGCATGTGACACCAACCACTAACCCGAATGTATGCAGGCAAAAAGCAATTGAATTTCATATATATGCAAATTATTGATACATGTTATGCAAGGAGTAACTAATCACAAACCTACATGAAACCGGTCATGAATGTCACCAGTTATAAGGCTCTAAATCCTCAGAAATTATAAGTAGTTTGGCAAAATTTTCAGGTCAAGTCTATTCGTTCAACTAAATTTTAACATTAACTCGTAGATTATGCAAAAGACAAAGCTAAAAGATATTAATTTATGCAAGGCTTAAGCAAAAAGACAATTGCAATGCAATATCATCATTGAAATCCACCATTCCGACTCAACCTATATGCAAAAGTAAACGTGATTTTTTTTGATTTTATAGAATTTTTTCTATTTTTATGAGATTTTTGAATTTTATGAAAATAAACAACAATGAAAACGGAAATTAAACGTGATAACAAAAATGCAATAAAAACAACATGCAGACATAGATATGGATGCATAACCTCCCCAAACCAAACCGTACAATGTCCTCATTGTACCCGGAAATAGGGAAAGGAAATGCAAACTAAAAAGGAGAGAGTGGGGATGCGGAAAACTCACAAAAATACGCGAATATGGACCTCCCCAAACCAGCCATCAACGTGGGAGGTCGCTAATAGCTGCAAAACATCGTCACATGAAGCTAATCCAAGCAAAAGCACTCGATCGAGAGAGTAGATTACTCGATCGAGTGACGTGGGCATCTAAAACAGCTCGATCGAGGAAGAAGGGCTCTCGATCGAAGGTTCTTCCTTTGCAAGCACTCGATTGAGAAGAATATATACTCGATTGAGTAGAAACAGCAGCAAAATGGTTCGATCGAGTACAAAAAGCACTCGATCGAGCCATCCTCAATAGACTCCTGCAAAGACGCAATAAAACAGCCTGCAAAACTAACAAAACAAACTTAGCCGATCCAGTCTATGGTATGAAAACCATTTATTACACACAACTAATAATGTTTGAAAAAAACCACTAAAAATAAAACTTCGGGTTGCCTCCCGGGTAGCGCTAGTTTCAGACAGGTCCCAGCTCGACCTTCTTTTCTTCGAGCCTCTCTAATTTAGCCTGGTCAAAACAGCTCAAAGCGCGTAGCAACCGATCAAATAGTTGCGCATGTGCTACACAAAACTGTAGGTAGCACCACAGTATAACAGCAACATAGGAAAATAGTATGTTCAATCGTTTAAGTCTAACAAATTTTCTATGACAACTCCTAAATTTATCCACAAAATATAGGAGCTCAGGAGCAATTAGTAATAATCTTGGGTACCGTTTCAGATTAACAAATTTACGATGACAAGTATGGTGAAAACTGTTAAATTACTTGTCCAACTGGGAGGAGGTAGAGCATCGGAAGAAGAAAAAATAGGAGTCATATGAGATAGCGTGCTATTAATACTAACAACAATGAAATTATCGCTAACTACCTCAGGTGGGTTGCTCTCACAGTCGGAATCATTGACAAAAGAATATATTACCTCTTCCGTGCTAGGAGCAATCACCGACTCAGCTGTCTTCTCGTTACCCTCCTCTGTGGGTTCCGTCCCGTAAATCGCAGCCTCAAGCGCATCCAGCTCGGCTTTGAAAAGGGGAGATTCACCGTAACCATTGTCATTGTCAAAATTATCATCTAAGATGAACCAAGATGACGTTGCATTGCTCTCTATGGCCAAACTAGTCGATCGAGTAAAAATAGTACTCGATCGAGAGCTTCCCTCCTGAATTTTACTCGATCAAGTAAATGAAACAGCTCGCTCGAGAACTTCCTCAAAACAGTTGTTCGATCGAGTGGTATAATCTGTTCGATAGAACATTTCCTCTGGTATTTCACTCGATCGACCGCTATAATCATTTCGATCGAGTACAAGTTGATGTACAACGCAAAAATCTTCGCATGAAGCTTCGTTTTCAGATTGACTTTTGTACTCCGAGTCATATGGATCATCAATACCAATAGTCAACTCGGGTTCTTCATGGGAAAGACCACTCTCAGCGTGCCTAAAGTTCATCTCAGCAGCTAACTGAGCTATTTCAGACTCGAGCTCATTAATTTGAGCGTAATTAAGGCTATCATGCTCCTGTAATTGGAGCGCGAGCGCCTTCACCAAAGATTTCAGTTCAGCAATCTCTTCTTTCTACTTATCAGGAGGAGGAGCTTGTTGCGGCGGTGGCCAGACAAACGGAGGCTTTTGATACCCTCGTTGATAAGGTAGATGTGGCGACACAACTACATAGGAATGACTAGCTGGTCTACGCTGCTTGAACGCATAAACCTTGTCATTTCCCGCTAAGCAAACAGCTGCATTGTGCCCAGCAGCTAGAGTAGGCAATGGGTCGTGCTGGGCCGGCCCGTCGTGCCTTCCCCCAAAATTGGCCCGGCCCAGGCACGGATATTGGGCTCCTCGGGCCGTGCCGTGCCAGGCCCACTGATCCAAACCTACGCCGCGGCCCGCTCAAGGCACGACCATTTTCTTGCTCGGGCCGTGCCTGGCCCATGGGCTTTTCGTGCCTTGTCCGTGGGCCGGCCCATGTGCCTTAATATTTTTTTATTTAAAAAAAACGTTATATAATTGATATATTTTTAATACTTTTTGTTTAATAAATGATGATTAATGGTTTAAATATATATTTTATTAAATATGAATGTACTTTTTGTTTAATAAATGATGATTAATATTTTAAATATATATTTTATTAAATATTAATGTACTTTTTGTTTAATAAATAATAATCAACGGGCCACTCTTCGTGCCGGGCCGTGCCAAGCCCGTCGTGCCTGGTGCGTGCCGGGCTCCACCGTGCCTGGGCCGTGCCGTGCCTAGGCACGAATTTTTGAAAAAAATCGCGCCGGAGCCCGTCTCAAGCCCAGTCGTGCCGTGCTCGTGCTTCCTCAATTTTCTCGTTGGGCCGGGCCGTGCCGTGCCGTGCGCCGTGCCTGGCCGTGCCGCCCACCGGCCCGCGGCCCTTTATGCCAACTCTACCAGCAGCACCACATCTCCCACAGTAAACCACCTGCTGTGCCATAGAATGGAACATAGGTGGGAGGTCAAAGGTACGCAAGCCTTCCCTTTGATGATCTTTTACCTAGAACTGTCTAGGTAGGACCTGTAGGACCTATCAAAACAGCACTAAAGAAAAAGATGAGAACGCCCTCAAGGGATAAATCCCTTGAGGCTAAAAACAGACAAAAATAAACAAGCAAATAAGTAGTTGCCTCCCCGGCAACAACGCCAAAATTTGATACTGTCGTTTCAGTACCAAAAATAAATACCTAGATACTACTAACAGAAGTCAGCGGTAAGTAGGGTCGATCTCCACAGGGAGGCGGTCACTATCTACTTGTCAACTCAGTCTGTCTAAGGTCATAGTTGGGGGGTTTGAGTTGTATAAACTAAACTAAGGGAGATTAAAACAAGAGAATTAAGGACAAGAGGGATTAACAAGAAAGAGAGAAAACTAGGATTGTCGGGTCATCAATGAATGTCATTTAATTGCAGCTAAGGTCACAGATCAGTTAATTGTGTCGGTCTAAGAGGCAACGAATATCTCTTTCTGGTCTCAACTCGCCCTAAAATACTATTAGCTTAGCTTCCGCCCTCACTAAAGCATCCTATTGTTCACTGCGGGTCTCACCCCTTCCAACCTTCTAGGTCAAGGCTTACCAAGGTTAAAAAGGCTAAGTGCATCGATTAAATTAGCTAGATATAATTTAAGCAGTGATTAACAACATAGACACAACAACAACGAGAGATCTGTAACCTAATTAGCAATTAACAACGATTCATCGACTCCCCTAAATCCTAGCAGGGTAATTAGCTAGACATAGTAAATAAAATAAAGGCAGAAGAAGAAGAAGAAGAAGGAAATAACATCGTAAATTAAAGAGAGAATAAAGAGAAGAGAAGTTTACTAATTAAAATCCGGAAAAGTAGAGAAAGGAAGCATTCAACAGTAGAAGAGAGAAAAGTAATGTATCTATCGTCCGTTTGTTCCTATTTATAAGAAATAGGATTTTATTTGACCTAATAACGAATTAAAGCGAAAAAGCTCGAGCCCAATATAAAGTTACTCGATCGAGCCTTTTGAAACAACTCGATCGAGCAGAATTAAGCCCAAACCTCTCGATCGAGTGAAATAACCACTCGATCGAGCAAACCTTAAAAAGAACATTTTCGATCGAGCATAAACTGTACTCGATCGAGGTCTTCTTCCGTCCAAAAGCACTCGATCGACCAGAAAAGCTCTCGATCGAGTGTTATCTGACTTCAACAGCTACTTGTGTCGTTAGTTTTAGCTTTGACTTGGTTATTTAGCTCCCGAAATGGCTTCACGCATCTCGCAACAGCAATATTTTCAGCTCCAAATTCACTCTTCCTCCAAATGCATGCTGAACGGACGCTAAAAGGCTCGAATCTACCACTTCCGGGTCCATTCCTGCAAATAAAGCAAAACAAACCAAAGTAGAATATTCGGGGCATTTCGTAGCATAAAACTACGAGAATAGCAAAGAAATACGTGCATAAAAGGCCTAAAAAGACTATATAAAATGCACGTATCAGGACCAACACTTCAAAGAATCCACCATGCGAAGAAGAACGGACGAAAAACGACAGCTTATCATAACCCCCATAAGAACAGAAAACACGACCCTACGATTCACCTTAAAGATTAAGGGACATGAAACCCATAACCAAAGGGAATTTATTTTTAAAATAAACAAAGAAGACAACCAACAACAAGAAGAAAGCATCATCAGCTAGAAACGGAAACCACCGCATCCGGCCCAACCAACGACACTACCCAAAACCCGACTCCACCATACCCATCACGCCTAAATCCAACCAAAGAGATACCCAAGTAACCTTGATCTCACTCCGACACCAAAAAAAGACGACCACACCAACCAAACCACAAAGGCACAACCAGCTCATCAAAAACCAGATCCTAAAGAGGCGCCAAGACACCCGAAATCAAACGAACCCCTCCCCCCCCTCCCCCCCCCCCCCCCAGGACCGTCCGCATGCATGCACCAACCCCACCGAGAGGACAACTCACCATAAAAAAAACCAGACAGACACACAAACGAGACCCGATTCACCAGACGACTCCTCCCAGGACCACCGCCACACAAGCAACAAGCCCAAAACAGAACTAAACCGACATAGGTGGTAGAGGACTTAGGATCGATAGGTGGGGGAATGGGGGGATCACCAAATCTGACCCAAGACGCGACCACAAAAAGCAACAGAAATTCAAGCAGATGAGCTATGCTCATCGACGCAGACGGACAAATAAAAAAAGCAAGTCATCCCAGAAGTGGGGGAAATGGGGGGATCACCTCTGGAATGGAAACGGGAACGGCAGTGACAGGACAAGGAGACGGAGTGACGGGACCGACAGAGGGAGACCTAATCTTAGCCAGCCGAAAGCCGATCGAACCAACAGCAAGACCGACACAAACGAGGCCAAACAGATCGAACCGGGGGAATGAGCGGAGGGGTTGCATGCCAAGCTTCGACGACAGGACAGGGGAACGGACGAAAGGTCGTCAACAGATCACCGGGAAGGCAAGCCGTCGCATCCAGCGGACCACCGAGACAAAATCAAAAACCGTCAGAGAAGAGGAGATCACTGCTAACGGGTTGAAAGCGAGGAAAGGCATGAACATCGCCGGAGTTAGGCCATGGAAAGAGCCTAACGCCGACGAAGGGTAGGGGAAAACGAGGGGTAGTGTGTAATTAGGGGAGGCAGCGGCTCAAGAGAAAATTAGGGTTTTTTTGGGTTTTTTTGGAAAGACGGGAATTCTAGAGAGAGAGAGAGGAACCAACTATGTATGTGTCTCTTTTGATTCTCATTTTGCTAAAATAAGTTTTATTCAACCTCACTAGGCACTATGAATATGTGCAATTAGGGTGGATCTCATCGAATCTTATCATTTCAACTTTGAGTATGTGAAGTGAGTTGAAACACAAGCAGAGGCGGATTTATAGGGAGTGATGGGGGTGAACCCTTACCCCCATTAATCCTAGAAATAAAAGACATATCTATAATTGTGTGATTAGATTCTGATTAATTGGTGTAGTGGTAGAACAATCACCCATCTTCTAGACAACCTGAGTTCGAGTCCCAACAATTGCATTTTTTACTTTTATTTTTAAATTTGCATATTAAAAATCAATTGAGGGTGTTGTACTGTTGTTAGGAAGGATCGAACTTGCATCAACTTATTTGCAATTTACCTTCATCTAACCACCATGACCATAATAATATAGTGATATTTTAAAGAACCGTAATCATATTTACCTTCATCCAACCACCATGACAATAATAATATAGTGATATTTTAAAGAACCGTAATCATATTTAAAAATAAGTACTTCGGTGAGCCTTGCTACCGCTCTCCATTATCAGATTATTGTTTTAGCATTTATCAAGTATTAATTAAAAATTATATATTAATATAACTTATTGTTTAAATGGCTATTTTTTAAATATTGCATAAGGCCCCCGAAATGTTAGGGACGGGCCTAATTTGAGTTTCGGTGTTTTTTATGCTATAACTTTTACTAAACACCCCCATTCCATAAATCCTAAATTCGCCACTAAACACAAGAATATACAAGCCGGAATATAGTGAATTCAAATATTGGATTGCATTTTTCGACTGTCTCAGATTGAGTTGGAAGAATCAAGACTTGATTAGTTTCATAGTTTCATTATGCTTATGCATGTGTTCTTTAATACTCTTAAAATGGCCTTTTTATTAGTGCCTACGAGGTTGGACAAAATATCTATCTATCTATATTATTAAAGGAAGCTTTTTTCAAGCGATTATAAAGAATCCAACTTTTTCAAAACGCTATTTTAATTTTTATTAATAAATTCACTTACCGATAATTATATTAAGCTAATTAAATATTGGCAAATAATAGAGGACAGACACTAATATACTTCGTATGAATTTGGCGATATACTTATGAGCATATGAATTGCAATAGTATTCCAACTCTTCAACGTGATCAATTGTTTTGCTGATAGTATTTGAGGTGAAATTGTTCACCTCACTTCTCTATAAAAGAAAATTTATTTTCTTTTTTTTGTTGTCATACATGTTTATTCTATTCTATTTTTTAGTTTATTATTTTTGTTACTTTTGTAGTTGATTGTGTATGGTATTGCTTAGGATTGCTTTCTTTACATTTTTGTAGTAAAATTTCTTTAATCTATTTGTTTCTATTGTACTAATTTAATATGATTATTAACTTTAATTAATTTCTTGCAGATATTGTATGCAAAGGTTGAGTGAATTTGTGTTAAAGTATGTTGATCAAATATAGAGATACAATGAACGAACTGAGATTCTTAAGGTATTCAAGGTTTATGTATGCATTGATATTTTTGAATCTATCTACGTATGTGTCTCTTACCGTAATATTAACAAAAAAAATGATATTGCTGCTACTTTTAAGTCAATAACAATCTTTTATTACGTGATGAAACAAATTAGAAACATTGAATGGAAGAATAGAGTGTAGCCTTTTAATGGACAAAGAAGAATCTCACATATTAAGAAGAGAGATTTCAGTGTTGATATTGAGTGTTTTTCTAATTTTTTTTTTTTTTTTTTTTGGTGACGAGGGAATCCGCAACCGCTATCTTCGGTGTGCACTGGGTAAACCCTCGGGTGTACTTGATAGCCTTCAAACCATGTATACCAGGTAAGCCACGAGGGTGACAGGTTTGAAGTCTATTAGGCAGAGACTTAGGTCAAGAATGCTTCACAAGATTTTGCTCTTGAGAGGGTGTTTCTATTCTTTATTAGTTCATTATCGGTCGTAATTACAGATTATTGTTGTTGTTAGTGCCTAGCTAAAAATAGAATTATTCATAGATCTCTTATTAGTTTCATGCCCTATATAAATATTATGTATATAAATAATTATATGATGCAACTTTATAGTTGTGACTTTAATTTAGTTAGAATAAGTAAAAATATGAGTAGCTTTTAAATTTTAAAAATCAGAGATACAAAACGGATGTTTTAAAACTGTATATCTTTTAAAAGAACGATATTGGTTTGTAGTTTTTAAATGTTATGAATGTATAATGTGAGGCTTTATTTATGTGATACTTATATTTATGAGAAACTTAATGTGTACTGCTTCGTATCATTTATATATCGACCTATCGATGTAGCCTTGTGAAAAACTCGAATGATTTATTTCATTTCGGTAATAATAAATAATACTCCCTCCATTTTTCTGTTTTATTTCTTCCCATTTCTCTAATATATTTGAGGAGTATTTTAATAAAATGAGAAGAAAGAGAAAAATGGAGGGAGTAGATAATAGATAAAGATATATAACAAAAGAACATGGGGCTTTTTTTTTGGTAAAAGGAGAACGATTAGATTAAGAAAAAATTGAGCATGCAAAATCTGCAAACCCATAGCAAAATTAAATTTGAGTCCCACGTTTGTAGACTATTGGAGTTAAAATTAAATTGTTTACTTTTGTTTTAGGTATATGAGGTAGTGAGGTTATATTGGTCGAGTTTTACTTTGTAGTTGATTTTAAATTTTAAAAAGGAGCAACGTGATTGGATTGCTTGGTACGTATAAACTTTTTTGTAGGGAAAGGATCGGTATGTATGAGCAGTGAACTGACAAAGATCTGAAATTATCTCTTTTGCTATATAAATTATGTTTTGGAAGTATAAACATTCCCCTTAATTGTTCTCTTTTTTTGTTTATAGTTGGTGTGATTCATGCATACAATGTTTTTGTATTATCATTGTATTCGACATAGAATATGACTATAATTTTTGTATATCATCAAGTTAATAGTTATACTCTCTATTCGTATTAACAAGTCGTAGTACATCATCATCATCATTTGTCTTTACAATTCCATTGATAATCGTTGAATATATGTCAATCGATGAACAAATCAATTCGCATCTTCTTAGTTCAGCTTTAATATGAGTTAGTTCAGTTGGCCAAACAAATTAAATATCAATTGCTCTCGTGATCATGGATCATTCCACATTTATGCACATACTTTAGTTTTGTCAAGTGCGGGGAAAGCAACTTATATAAACATAATAGTAGAACACTAAGTTAACTAAGAAAGAGACCGTTAAGATTGAAAATTAGGTGCAAAACGGATTGTTCCGAATAAAATTTATCTAATGAACTTTTTTTTTATCGAGATGTCGGGGTTTCGAGGGATATTATAGAGACCATTTTTCTGAAAACTCATACTCCTATTAAAATATCTTCTTGAGGGCGATTCTACTCAAATCTAACATATGAACAAGGCATGAAACTTTATCCCTATTGCATTTGATGGAGAACATTTAATAACAAAAAGTTAGGAATGAGACTATCAATGTACGACTTAAGATGTATCTTTCTAAGTTCTAATCAACGGAGCATTTGGTACAGGTGTAATTGTAATGTGCGAAAGTGATTCTTAAACCTACATACTTTGCCTAATTGCGAGATCAAACTCCAAAATTTAAATCAGCAAATAATCATTTTTTTATAATAATACTCAAATTAGAGTATTCGTTCCAATTATATTTATAAACCAATTTAGAGAATACGGAGTACAAATTGGATCTCAATATTAAATTTTGTGTATTAATATTCCGATATTATTAAAAGCTATCTCCATCAGCGTCCCATTCACTATATGCAATTATGCATTGATCTAAACATTCGCCCCCTTCCCTCATTGTTACTCTCCCTATTTTTGTCTTTTTGATGTTCAACTTTAATGTTGGATGTTCGTCCATTTAAAGTATATGTGATTTCTACCCATCTATGTACAAGATTCTTATTATTATTAGATTCCATACATTATACATAAATTTCTAATCTTTATGATATGCATACGTGAAAATAACTTCCTAACCATCCGTAATTAGGGCCGATCAATCTTATTGATTATGGATTTGAATCACGTAAAAATTCTAAAAAATATGTGATTTCTAATCAAATAATTAGAGCGGAGACAATACTATTTTAATTAAATAAAGAAGTATCGTTGTGCCTTTTGTACCAAAAAAAAAAAAGTATCGTTGTCCTTAGTCACTAAGATATAAATTTGCAATTAGTTGACAAGGACATTACTAATCCAATCATAAGTACAAGAACAGCACACGACCGAAGTAACACATAGTTTTGGTTATACAAACATTTTTTTAATCACTACATCATACAAGATTGAACAATACAAATAGACCCGTGCATTGCACGGGCATTAAATCTAGTATTTTTGTAAAATAAGGATCAGAAGTGACATGTGCCATTGCCCACTCTACACGACGTGTTCCAATGTATTTTTTTTTAACCTTTTGTGTGTTTGTTGGGCAAAAACACGACATATTGAAGGATGCGTCTACTATGAACTTGTTAAATTTGTCCAATTTTCCCAACATAAAGTTTAGGAAGTCGAAATGAATAAGTTGAACCTAAGATCCATATACGGAGTAGAGATAAAATATGTTTCTCAAGAAAAGAAGATAATCTCACAATCGAACCATCAAACATTGAGAACAATTTCACAGCCGTTGAAAGTCCCAACAATACTCTGTTAAGATTATTACTTGTGTAATTGAGTTACTACAAGTTTACAAAGCTTGGTCACAAACTCAGATTCAACAAAGTACACTTAAAACTACCAACCCAATTAAAACTCCATAATTCATACCCTTAAAAATACAAACTCATAGCCGGAATTCGTAGATTCCTCTCTCAAAACTGTGTTCTAGACCATGGCTGCTAAAATCTAGAATTCAACATGCATAAAAATGCTGCTCCGCATTTCATAACTTAAGAAACACAAACTCCTCAATGGCCGGGATGTCCCCGATCTTCTTCAATACAACGGGGCTAGGTTGGTCATCCACTCCAATTGCCATCAAAGCATGGGTTCTCGGAGCTAACCTGCCAACACTCATGAAACTCACATTCACATTCTCTTCTCCCAACACACTTCCAACCCTACCGATCATTCCAGGTTGATCCACCTGGCGACAAAGGATAATGCTACCCTCTAAGCTAACATCCACCTCAAAAGAGCCAACCTTGGTCAAATGAGGAACTCCGTCCTTGACCCTCCCTTGGAGCCTAATCTCCCCGGTCTCTGAAATAGCACTGGCAAATTTGGATTCCACATTGGCTATCTGGACTTGGATAGACTCAAGTGGGCTTTCAGGTGACCCATCTAGGAGAACCCGTTCTTCTGTGATACGAATGCCCCTTTGCTTAGCAGTGAAATCAGCATTTACCAGGTTCACAAAGGTGCTTGAGATAGGCTCAATAAGACCTTTTGTGATCATAGCTCGTAGGACCCTTGTGTCAAGATCGTCAGGTGCTCTTGAGGTTGAATACCCAACTTTGACAGATTTAACACCACTCCCGCCAGTTACTAGTTGGATCGCTAATCTCCCGAGTTTCTCCGAAAGCTCCACATAAGGTTTTAGCTCAGCAAGGACCTGACGAAAAAATTTGACATGTAAAGTGTAAACTATTCGTCTCATAAGCTGACGAGAAAATTGCAGATACTGAAAATGAGAATTCCAGAGATGAATAATGGTTTTTTATAGGGACAGTGCTGAATAATGTTGTACAATAATTTTGGGATTAAAACAAAAGGTACTAAGCTCGTTATGTCTTAAAAACATGTGAGGATCAGACTTACAAAAGTTTGACTCAAGATGTGCGTTAGAGTGGAGGGATTCTTGTCAATTCTAAAGTTGAATCTTGGGTATAGATTTTTCGAAAAGTGATTTGTGAGTGAAAAAAATGGAAGTCACATACTAATATTTTAGATAGTTTTGGAGAGTTCAAAGGAATAAAACAAAAATATTATTATTTTAGTGTAAAGACTCGTTGAGTATCTGGACAAGATGGTCTAATACTCTCAAGGTTTTGTTGTTGACTTCTTGTTATTGTCGTCATTGTAAAAGGAAAAGCCAATGAAGGATAAATGAAAATGAAGAAGACCAATATTCTAAGTTGTAACATAGAACAGGACAAATATCAGCTAAAGACCAATTGCATAAGGTGGTGAACCAACCTCAGCAGGGACCATAGGTGCATTGACAGCAGTCGACGCAAGCTCTCCATTCAAAGCTCCTATCACTGCCTCAGCAACCTCAATGGCTACTCCTTCCTGTATATGAATATAATTGCTAGTAAAAACTAATAGCAGAACAAAATAGACATTGCAAAATTTCAGAGCAATTGAGTTCAGTTACCCTACCTGTGCTTCCATAGTACTAGCACCAAGATGTGGAGTTGCAGTCACATTCTCGTGCATTATCAGCTTACTGTCCTTTGCTGGGGGCTCTTGGGTAAAGACATCAAGTGCGGCCTGAAACAAATAAAATTGCATTGCTCAGTGCTCAGTGCTCCATTAAAAACAATAGAAAAGCATTATGGTTGTTCCAATCCAAATTTAATCCAATGAGACAATATCATGCAAAGTATTATGCATTCGTCAATTAGCTCTATGGATGATAAATGATCTCATCTCACAGCACAGGTAAGTCCGTCACATATAAGTTTATGACCAATAATGCAAAATCTACCTGTGCAACAATTCCTGCATCAAGAGCTCTCACAAGAGCATCTTCATCAATAACTCCACCACGAGCAACATTAATAATTCTAACTCCCTTCTTCATCTTAGCAAAAGTATCATCATTTAAGACCTTTGATGTAGTAGAGGTGAGAGGCATGTGAAGAGAGATGAAGTCGGCCTTTGAAATAGCATCGTCAAAGGAAACAAGCTCAACCCCAATAGCCCTTGCCCGGTCTGCTGGTGCATAAGGATCATGCGAAATCACATGCATCCCAAGCCCCTTAGCACGCCTAGCAACCTCAGATCCAACCTTTCCGAACCCCATGACCGCAAGAGTCTTTCCCACAAGGGATACACCCACATATTTGTTCCTCTTCCATTCCCCTAAATTGGCACAAACAAAAATCATTTTATCAGTGCATTTAAATGGACATCTTGCACATCATGAATGAAACGAGCATAAACCATTATACGAAACACGCACCCTTGTAATCTAATTTTTGCACGTTTGACGTTGAAATCATCCCCTTATATATATCAAATCTTTTCAAAAATTCCAACAACAAGAACAATAACAATAACAAAATGATCTCAGTTTGTCAAATTGCGGGTAATGAGGGTTGGATGTACACCAGAGACCAGATCAGGCAATCTATCAGCATTATTCACGGAAATCGACAAAATATATTTCGAAAAACGTAAGCAGCATTGGTGACACCAGATCTAAACCAAACACTAACAAAACCAAGAGAAGAATTCTACCATTATAGTCATACTAAACAGATCTATGAAACCAAACCAAAATCATTCAACAACGCCATTAAAATCAAGAAAAACACAATTGAATTACTCAAAGGATCACCTTTCTTAACAGAAGCATCAGCCTGAGCAACATTCCTAGCCATAGCAGTCAAAAGCGCAATCCCATGCTCAGCAGCGGCAACAGTATTAGCAGTAGGCGCATTAACAACCAAACAACCATGTTCCGTGGCGGCGGAAAGATCGACATTATCAATCCCAACACCAGCACGTCCAACAACCTTCAATCTCCCAGCAGATGACTCAAACACCTCCCTAGTAACCTTCGTCCCAGACCTAACAATCAACGCATCGCAAAGCGAGATCTTGGTGCACAACTCTTCAGGGGTAAGATTGTACGAGCAATCGACATTAGCGAACTTTTTCAAAAGGTCAATACCCGCATCGCCGAGTTTTTCAGCGACGAGGACGGTGGGTTTGGCGGTGGAGGATGCGGTGGCGGAGATGGTTAGACGGCGGCGGAAGGTGTGGGTGAGGTGGCGGTGGAGGTGGGGGATGGTGGATTTGAGGGAGATTGAGGAGGGTGTTGGTTTGGAGGAGAGGGAGAGTTGGGAGATTGGGTTCAAGGGTTGGAGTTTGTTTTTGATGGATGATGGGGTTGAGATTAAGGAGGTTGATGCTGTTGTTGTCGCAGCAGCAGCAGCCATTTTTGATGGAGAAGAGAATAATAATGGAGAAATGTAGGGGAGAGTAAATAAATGGGGAAAGAGGGTGGTGGAGAGGAAAAGGAGGGAGGGAATATATAAGGAGAGAGGAAATGCGCCGTCGAAGAGAAAGGAAAGGAAAGCAGGGTTTAGTGTTTTTTTTTTTTAATAACGAAATGGGGTTTTGCGAGAGAGTGGGAGAGAGTGTAGGAGGAGAGTGAGTTACACGAACGGTGTAAGTGGAGCGTGCAGCGTGGTATTTACGAGTAATGATGGAATTCAGATATTTGGGGTTGGTGGATTTACGGCATTTACCCCTTATTTGGGGTTGGTGAATGGTAAATATCAATTTCAATCCTAGAGCTTTCTTCTCAATTTGGATCATCTTTCGTTCTTTTCTCCCTATTTTCGTCTAATTTTGTTTCACATGAGGATACGAGTATTTATTTATGAGTAAGTCTTGTTTAAAATGGAGTATTTATTTTAAGTTTTAAAATGGGTTATATGGTACTAATAAAGATAAAAATTTGGTATTTTTTAGGCAACTTTATATTTGATTTGGTATATATAATATATTTGTCCCGTCCTAAGGGCATTAGCAATAGACAAACCCCAAATGAGGTTTATCTAATGCCACATCAGTCAACACACAAACCTCTCTAACAACAAACCTCAATACAACAATAGACAAACCTCTTAAATATAGACAAACCTTTTAAAAGTATACTACATGTGATTCACTATCATTAACAACCAAAAACACAAATCTGTATACAAAATTGTAATTATTCTCATATATGAACCTCAACCCTCATTCCCAACAATAGAAAGGTTTGTCAACAAACCTCTAAAAAGTACACAAACCTTTGTTGACAAACTTCTATGGTTGATGCCCTAAGGTTTAAGGACACATTCATCTCAAACAAAAAAAAAAAAAAAAAGAGAAAAAGTATTTGTGTTTATTTATTTACTTGTATTTTTTCTCTAACTTCACAATTATTTTGGGATAAAATTAAGATGATTAAATTGGTTAGAAGATCTAAATAGTCGACATAAAATAAAAGGAAATGGGGAGAATTCAAATATTGATCTCAATACTCCTTTCGTAAATTTTATATAAAGTCAATTACTAGATTTGGTCGTTTAAAATAGTTAACTTTTTAGTTTGGTATTTTTTTAATGAAATTTTACTTTGGTCAAACGTCTTTATCAAATAGAGTACATTAACATCGTATTTAAGAGGTAAGGTGCAACCCTACACCTAACTAAAATTAGATTCACAATCATATTCCATGTTCTCAAAATAATTAGTTAAGTTAAATAAATACAACAATATAGAGTACTAAAGATCATCTTATGGTGCTATCACACAAAATAAAATGTAACTATTTTAAAATAAAAGTAACCATTTTATTTACAAAAATGAACATTTAAATTTTTACTAAGAGAACGATTTTTAATAATGATCACTTTTTAATACTCTCTTCATAGCAGACCAATGAGAACATGTAAAAAATGGGAGTTTTAAGAAAAAAAATGGTAAAAGCAGGGGCAAAGATGGGATTAATGGGTTATGTTGGGAATTGTAACCCCAACATTATTGATGAACTAGTAACATGTAAAGTCTTAAATTGTTTAGAGTTATTTTTAGGGCTCCCATAAATTAACGGGAGTAATGTATGGAAACACGGAGATTGTACACACATATCCCTGCTAGCTCTCATGTGGGCCCCAATTGGAGAACTTTGCAGTGTACGTAAAAGGGCATCCTTGGTATGCTCTCTATAATCCCCGTGTATTGGTCTAATCTTACCGTGAAAATGTGTGGACCCTATTTTTATGTTACTAATCCCCTATTTACTAATTGAATAGGCGAAACTCCAATTTTTCCCGCCTAAAACATACAAGTATGTCTTAAAATAGTGTTTGATATTCTTATCATATACTATAGGTGTGAACATGATAAATTATAAATAGATATAATCTTTTGTATTTAAATATTTATAACATCTAATATTTCACATTTTGCACAAATTTATGTCCGATCTTTTTAGGATAAGGAAATTCTTTTTTTTAAAGAATTTATTGATAAAAATTTATTGACTTTTTATGATAAGAAGTTGTGGCTAAAAAATATGGTATTTGTTCCGGGTGTAATTCCAGAGCAAGTATCGTTACCACCCGTGGCTTGTAGAATAATGTCTTGAGTTGAATCCTTCTTTCCTTAATTGTTCCTCTCGGCCTCTCCTGCAACAATGAACGAACTGAGGGCTTGGCTTTGTGCCAAGCGTACTCACTCCGACGCTCAAGTCAGTAAACTTAAGGGATAAGTTGTTACTTGGCTGAATGTATATTGTAGAGAGATAAGGAAGATAATACCAGATGAATAGTGTTTCTTAGGTTAAGTTGTGGATCCTTTCCTCAATGAAGGTTGAGGAGTATTTATAGGCTTTCACCTTTTGTGGCCAAGTGGCCAAGTGGCTAGCAGGTGGAAAGACTGATCTACCCCTCGGCCGAGCGACCTATGGCAGGCCGGCGGGCCCTGTTGACTCACCGCCGAGGGGTCTTGGATATGAGTACGCGGGTATGTGTCCCGGCTGGCAGGTTGCCATGCCGAGACCAGTGACAGTAGATGGGGGCAAAGATCGGCTAGGCGGTCTAAGTCGTTGACTTGCTGTGGGTATCTTTGACCTTGCTCAATATGTTGACTTGGTCAGCGGTGCAGAATGTGGTGGAGGCCCAGGCGAAGGTTGTTAGTAACATGCCGCGTCATACGCGAAAAACGAAGCCTTCGGCGGTGATGGCGTCGACGTCGGCTCCGCCTACCATCCCCCCTGTTCAGAAGGAGACGGTGGAGATCGTTTATATCTCCAATGGGGATGACTCCGATGAGGAGGAGGGGTCGCCCCTTGTCCGTAAAAGAAAGCGAGACATGCCTTTTCTCGCCGCCGTTGCTTCGCTGGCGAGGAGGAAATGCGCCCTTCGGCCAAGAAAGCCAAGCACGGTATTGATCTATCCGGTGGCTCGTATTTAGCTTGGTTCATCAGCGCCGCGATGACAGCTCTTCGGCATGCTTATGTATGTTGATACGATGCTCTTTTTTTTTTTTTTTTTAGATCGTCCATTGCCGACCGCCGCTCTTGTTGAGCAAAGCAAGTGGAGGAGAACCCCGCGCAGTCGGTGATCATAACGTCGCCATCGACTCTTCATCCCGAAGGTTTCCCTTTCCCGACCGCAGTCGGTGATCGAAACGTCGCCACCGGCTCTTCATCCCGAAGGCTTCCCCTCCCGCCTTTTAGCGGAAAGCGAGAGGTTGATCAAGAGACTGGCGAGGTGGAACGAGCTGACCGGTGCTCGTATCATGGAGCAGGAGAAGGCCGTGGCTCAATCCGCTTTAGAGCTTAATGCCACTAAGAAGGTGGCCGCGAAGGCGAAGCTGGATCTTCTCAATGAGCGAGAGGCTTAGGGGGAGGCCGAGAAAGCGCTCTTGGGCGAGAGAAAGCTCGGGAGGACGCTGAAAGGAGGTCCTTGCGAGAGAGCCAAGGCCGAGGCCGCTGCGCGGCCGAAGTTGAAAAGTCTGCGGCGAAGTGTGACCTTGTTCAGAGGCACGCCGACCTTTATTTCCAGCAGAGGAATGAATTCAGGGAACGGTTTCAGATCCAGGGGAAGGTGATTCGGAGTAAGGAGGCCATCATCAGGCAAACGGAGGACGACATTGAGATGCTCCAAACCGACATGCTCCCTAACATGTGCGCCGAATTCCCGGATCGGGCCGAAGACGCCGCCAGGGGAAGCGATTGGGGAACTCTTCCCTCTTGAAGGTTCCTTCCGTGGGGCATTTAACGAGCTGTTTGACGACAAGCTCGAAGCTAAGGAGAATGCCGTGGAGGAGAGAGCCAAGGAGGCGGTGAGGGTGAAGATAGAGAAAGAGGCGGCCGAGGAGGCAAAGCAGCCCTTGCCGAGAAGGCAAAGACGGCCAATGAGGAGGCCAAGAGAATGAGGGAAGCGAGGCCGCCGAGGCAAAGGCCGAGGCCGCCGGGGCGAGGTCGCCAGAAAACCGCTGGGTTGCCCATCGAAGGAGACGCTGCTACCGCTGCTGATGGCGAGCAGCAACAGATAGGGAGATGATGTCTGTACCCTTTTGCCTTTCCGTCTTTGTATTTTGTACAACTTTGGCAGGTTGTCCTTTGGCTGACCCTTATGGGGACGGCCGTCGTTTGTATTTCTTGTAATTTGTTGAACATATTTAATAAGAGCTCGTTTCTTCTGCCTCCGGCTTGGCCGAGGTCTTTACCTCATTCCTTTTTCTTGTGCTAATAGTTGAGCGTCTCAATCTGTACTTAACGTTTTTACTTTGTCTCTGGCTCGGCCGAGGTCTTTTCTCGTCCTTGTCTGAGTTTTTCTCATGTTATTAATTGGGCGTCTCCTTTGTTTCCGCCTTGGCTTGGCCGAGGCAGTCTAGAGTGCGTTCCTCAACTGTGCAACGCTTCTAAGGCGTTTTGATCGCTTTGCGAGTATCAACTGCGCTGGTCGTGACCGTCGAGGTATTTGTTTCTTGAGGGTGATTGCCATTCTTGCCGGTGTGACGGTGTCAGCCGGCGAGTGCTCCTTGTTATTGACTGCCGTGGCGTCTACCATTTGGGGTGACTGCGACGGCGCCTACTTCTTAAAGGAGACTGTCGTGGCGTCTACCACTTGGAGTGACTGCGACGACGTCAAACCTCTTGGGGTGACTGCCGTGGCGTCTACTACTTGGGGTGACTGCGACGGCGCCTACTTCTTGGAGGAGACTGTCGTGGCGTCTACCACTTGGAGTGATTGCGACGGCGTCAAACCTCTTGGGGTGACTGCCGTGGCGTCTACTACTTGGGGTGACTGCGACGGCGCCTACTTCTTGATGGAGACTGTCGTGGCGTCTACCACTTGGAGTGACTGCGACGGCGTCAAACCTCGTGGGGTGACTGCCGTGGCGTCTACTACTTGGGGTGACTGCGACGGCGCCTACTTCTTGATGGAGACTGCCGTGGCGTCTACCACTTGGAGTGACTGCGACGGCGTCAAACCTCTTGGGGTGACTGCCGTGGCGTCTACTACTTGGGGTGACTGCGACGGCGCCTACTTCTTGATGGAGACTGTCGTGACGTCTACCACTTGGAGTGACTGCGACGGCGTCAAACCTCTTGGGGTGAATGCCGTGGCGTCTACTACTTGGGGTGACTGCGACGGCGCCTACTTCTTGATGGAGACTGCCGCTCTTGTCGGTATGACAGTGTGAGCCGACGTCTGCTTACTGATAGAGACTGCCGCTCTTGTCGGTATGACAGTGCGAGCCGGCGTCTGCTGCTTCCTAGTGACTATGGGGAAAATGAACGTTTTGATGGAAGACTTGGACGATTTTTCATTAGATAAAAACATGCGTCGGGGTGCCCACTGTTGGGGTTGGTGTCCTTAACAGTTAGTGCAAGGACTTATAAATCTCTAAAAGGATCAAAGGGCATACTTTTGGTATTATTATCAGTTGATCCACGTTTATCAATAACGATTGGCTTGCTAGATGAGTTTGACGTTATTGTCATACAGATGGCGGTGATCAACTGGTCCCTAAAAGTCACACCTATAGGATACGTTTGAGAGACGTGACAGTATGAAAATACAATCATGTAGATGCCAATTTTGACTAACCAGTTAGTCTGAGTTATTTTGACTAATATTTAGTCAAAATGTGATGTTGAGATATTATATTTAATACGGATTAAATATTATGGGCTAAAGGCGAATTAACCAGTTAATTCGTAACATTGAATATAAGCGTTTTATATTTAATCAAATGTATATTGAATATAATTATACAATACTGTTTTGTCGGACACGTATTAATAATTCAGCTAACCCGTATTATTAGTTGATGCCTTAATTTCCGATAACCGATAACAGTTTATAATCAGACCGCGTCATATACATTTAGAATTTAACGAACCGGACCGCGAGTTAAAACCAAGAGGAAGTGGAAGCCCACTTCCCCTTGTGGGCTTCGGTTTTGCCGAGTGAAGAAGGAACAAAAGGGAGGGTTTCTCCTCCCTTCTAACCTAATCATTCATTGGTAAAAATTCTAGGGTTTTGGGAATTGTGCCTCTCGAAACTCGGATCTCACATCCAACACAACTCACAAAAACTATCCTCTCAATATTGCAAAGGCAATTAGAGGAATTGATCTAGCACAAGGGCATATCTCGGACTATCTTGGGTGCATCGTTTAGGAGGAGGTCTAATTTGATCTCTCATTGCCTTATTGCACTAGGACCGAAGGTTATTTCTAATCTTTATCGTTTCATTGTAATTTTCGTTTTATGACTATAATCACATGTAAATTTTGCGTTATAATCCTACAATTAAAGGGTAGTATACGGATATTAACCCACAAGTGGTATCAGAGCGAGGCCACGTAAATTTTTATATGTGTTTTTCATCAAACGATTGTTGAAACGATGAATTTTTGTTCAAAAAATTGGTCACGGCTGCCTATTTTTGTCTCGGCATTTTTTTTAAAAAAAAAAAATTTTGCTGCGTTTTTTTGTGTTGGGATCCGTGTCTAGTTTACACGGTGATGATTGTTTACTTTTTGATCTTTGCATATTGTCTATGTAATCGATATTCATCGCTATATGTTAAAGATCGATCAAAATGATTGCATAAAATTTCGTGTGGCTAATTTTTTTTAGAAAACCGTGTGGCCTTCTTGAACACGGCCTGTTTTCTGTTTTTTTTGCATTAATTTGCGTGCCACACAATTTTGTTAGATCGTTCGATCTCTTGTTTTCGTGTTGTTCTTTGCGAATTGTTGTTTTAAACGATAATTACAACAAGATGTGAAGAACATGTCAATTGTATTTTGATTTCTATACGGATTAGATTAAAATTACAATTGTGTTTCATCAAACCGTTTTGTTTTGATCTTTAGTTGCTCACGAAATTGGGCCGTGTAATTTTTTTTTTAGATTTTTAATGCTCCCGTTTTTTTCAACAGCATTTAAAAAAAAAAAAAAAAAAAATTTTTGGCCACTGGTACTGTTCACGTACAGCAGTACAGAAGAAGAAAAAAAAAAATTTTCTGTTTTTTTTCGGCCCTTTTATTGCATAAAGTGTTTTTATGCTCTCGCTTGATTAGTGAAACGGTTCACCCACGTAAAATAAAGTTACTTTAAAACGATTTATTGTAACGGATTATCTCGGATTAAAATTAACTTGAGTAAAGCGGTTTTGTCATGTAATTTTAATCATCTTTGGTGGTTTGGATAAAAATTTAACATAATTACGGAATTATGTCACGAATAAATTTAATTTAGTTGATGCATTTTCGTTATTGTTAATTCTGAATGTTTTGAATGCCTTTTATTACGTATTTATTTAATTTTGCAAACGGTTGTAACTTAGTGTGGCCTTAGTAGAACGTGTTACCGAAATGATGGAACACGGTCTTGGTTGTATTTTGAGATCTCGCATCTCCATTTTTATTTCTTTTAATTACAGTTTTTATTTAGAATGTAAATAGGTTTATATTTGTAAATTTTAAATTGTAATTTTTGAGAAGACTAAAGTTGGAGACCGGATGCTCACTCCCGCTACTTGGATCAAGATGGAACATCAAGACAAGCTTCTCGGGTCCAACGGTGGATTCCAAAGTTGTTTTATGTTTTATTTTACTAGGACAGGCCACACTAGGAATTTTTATTTTTACGTATCGCATTCATTTATTTATTTTTCGTAACGATAATATGCATCATATTCCGCCTAAAAAACCAAACCACCTAATTATTGCATGAAAACTGACACATATAGAGGTCACGAGTTAGTTTTCATTGACATTCTCATGTCACACGATTTTAAGCCATCACCTAAATTGAATCATTCACGCAGACGCTAGTTATTCGTTCACTTAAAATGAATTATAATTAAGTTGATGGGATCTTCCTCGTATAAACAAAAATTGAGAACGGTCTTTATAGGTCAAACTCCAATGAGTCCCTTCTTCGTCGGTAGGCATACTATGACCCCTTCTACGTCGGGTAAGTTGGAACTGATTGACCTATTTTATCTCAACACTATGGTCACTCATACGATCCTGTGACTATGGTGGACTATAGATAGGATTTACGGAAATCTATCGACCAAGAGTTCTTCCGGAAGAATTAGCTAAACAGTTGGCTTATCAATTTACAGAAATTGAGTCTTGGGATCACTTGTATCATTCTTGAGGGAGATCAATTATGCAAGTGCATTGAGTCTACATGTTAAAATTAATTTTAAATAGACTTAAATCACCTCGATGAGTTGCTTATTTCGTTTTGTTTTTCTTTCTTTTTCAGTGTAGATCACGAACTTTAAAACTGCTAAATAACAAATGGCTGGTTCTACTGATAACCCAATGTCAAGTGCCACATTGGACCGTGAGTCCTGGCTTCGGATCTTCATGAATCAGATGAATCAGTCTACTCGACTGAAGAATGATGGATCCAACTTCGGAGACTGGGAGGCGGCATTACGGAATGCTGCCGCTGCTGATGGGAAGCTCAAATATCTATTAGAGCCCCTCCCGGCAAACCCAGGTCCCACGGCTAGAGCTGCTGAAATCACCAAGTTTAATGATTTCTGTATGGAAGCGGGTGCGATTAAAAACGTACTCATTTTTGCAATGGAATCCAATTTGCAGAAACGCTTCATAGCCCATGGTGCAAACAAGATTTTCACCACGCTCACTAAGGAATTCTCGAAAGCACCGAGAATCGTGACCTATGAGCATACCACTCGCTTCTTTGATGCGAGACTCCGAAAAGGCCAACCAGTTTAGCCACACATTCTCGCATGATTGAGAATGTCGAGAAGCTGGAGACCTTTAATTGTAACATCAGCGAGAACATTGTTATCGACCGCATGCTTCATTCACTCCACGATGGTTTTTCGCAATTTAGAGCGAATTACTATATGAATGATTTGAAGAAAACCCCACATGAACTGCACTCCCTTCTCGTACAGACCGAGAAGGACATGAAGTTCAGTGGGAGCTTGAAACAGGATGTTCTCGTTGTGTCCAACAAAGGGAAAGGTAAGGGCAAAGCTCCGGCAAACCTAGCAGTAGGTAAACCGAAGTTCAAGAAGTCGGGTTCAGGTAAGAGTGGGCCTGGTGAGCCGAGCAACTCATCAGGCGCGACAAAGCGCAAGACCGAAAACATGGAATGCCATCATTGCCACAAGACTGGGCATTGGAGGCGTACATGTCCTGTTTATCATGAGGACATAAAAGCAGGTCGCGTTAAACCTGTTGGTATGTCTTCTCCTTCTACTTTTATTCATATGATTGAGATTAACCACGCAAGTTACGGAACTTGGGTACTTGATACTGGTTGTGGTTCTCATCTGTGTAATCATGTGCAGGGCCTCCGAAATCTCAAGCCTCTCGTAAAGGGTGAGGTTGACCTGCGTGTCGGGAATGGAGCAAGATTGGCTGCCGTCTCGAGGGGAACATATGTGATCCAGCTTCCTAGCGGATTTGAGTTATCATTATATGATTGCTATTATGTACCCATCTTTCGAAAAACATTATTTCGGTTTACGCACTTGACAAACTTGGTTTTTCATTTGTAATAGAAAATAATGCTTGCATTTTCTCTTTACACGATATGATTTATGGCAAGGCAGTCTCCATGAACGGAATTTATGTTTTAGATCAGACCACGGAAATATTACACGTAATGAATAAAAAGTTAAAGGTTGGTGACAAAGATCAAACATATCTATGGCATTGCCGTATGGGACACATTAATGAGAAACACGTAAAACAGCTCATCAAAAATGGAGCTATCTCGGCCTTTGATTTTCAATCATTTGGCACGTGTGAATCATGTCTCATCGGTAAAATGACTCGGATTTCCTTCAAAGGTGTTGGAATGCGCGGCTGGCGACCTATTAGGACTCATACACACGGATGTATGTGGCCCTATGTCAATCACCGCACGAGAAGGCTATAGGTATTTCATCACTTTCACGGACGATTTAAGTAGATATGGCTATGTCTACTTAATGAAGCACAAAAGTGAATCCTTTGAGAAATTCAAAGAATACCAGAATAGGGTACAGAACCTATTGGGTAGAAAGATTAAAACACTACGTTCAGATCGTGGTGGCGAGTATCTTTCTCACGAGTTTGATCAACACCTAAAGGACTCGTGGGATTGCCCTACGCTTAACTCCACCGGAACACCTCAATTGAATGGTGTGTCCGAACGGAGAAATCGAACACTACTTGATATGGTTCGATCCATGATGAGTCACACGGTTTTACCGATTCATTATGGGGTTATGCTCTTTTCACCGCTCTAATACTTAACCGAAGTCCGTCTAAAGCTCATGACAAGACTCCATATGAACTATGGAAGGGAACGGTCCCTAACTTGTCCTTTATACGGGTTTGGGGCTGCGAAGCTTATGTCAAGTGGAGACACGAGGATAAGCTCGGCCCGCGATCAGTCAAGACATTCTTTATAGGTTATCCTAAAGGAACACTTGGTCATTACTTCTATTCGCCAACCGAACAACGTGTTTTTGTTGCGGCTAGTGCGACATTCTTAGAGAAGGAATTTCTCGAGAATGCAAAGAGTGATAGAACCTTCGACCTGTCGGAGATTCCAGAACCAAATACCGAGCAACTATTGGAGGAACCTATTCCTTCAATCCCGGCTGCGGTTAACATTCCTGAGGAACCTAGGAGGTCGGGAAGAGTCTCTATTCCTCCGGACAGATACATCGGTCTGGTCGAGGAACATGACATAGATGACATTCTACTCTTAACGAGTAGTGAACCCGCAACCTATAAAGGTGCCATGACCAGTTCTGACTCAAAGCTATGGCTTGAGGCCATGCAATCCTAGATGGACTCTATGTATGAGAACAACGTGTGGGATCTTGTTGACTTACCTGCTAAGGTTCGTCCCCTTCAATGCAAATGGCTTTACAAGATAAAGCATTCTGTGGAAGGTCACCAAGATATCTACAAAGCACGACTAGTTGCTAAAGGTTTCACCCAAGTGCCAGGTTTGCACTACGATGAGATTTTTGCACCCGTAGTTATGTTGCGTTCCATTCGGATTATCTTAGCGATTGCCGCTTTTCATGACTATGAAATTTGGCAAATGGACGTGAAAACCGCCTTCTTAAACGGCTTTTTGGAGGAAGAGTTGTACATGGTACAACCCGAAGGTTTCATCGATCCAGTGCATCCTAAGAAAGTGTGCAAGCTTAAGCGTTCCATTTATGGACTTAAGCAAGCATCAAGGAGTTGGAATCATCGCTTCGACCAAGTGATAAAAGAAAATGGATTTACTCGATCGGTCGAGGAACCATGTCTATATATCAAGTCGAGTGGGAGCAAGATTGTCTTCTTAATATTGTATGTTGACGACATACTCCTGATTGGGAACGACATACCTCTCTTATCTTCGGTGAAAGTATGGTTGAAAAACCAATTCCAGATGAAAGATCTGGGTGAGGCACAAAGAATTCTAGGCATCCGTATCTATCGAGATAGATCACGACGGATGTTATCTCTCGATCGAGTCTTACATAGACAAAGTCCTAGAGAGATTCAAAGATGACTAACTCCAAGAAGGGTTCCTTCCTATGTCTCCAGGGGTGTATTTGAGCAAGTCTCAGGCACCAGAGACACCGGAAGAGAAAGAGCGCATGGCACGGATTCCTTATGCTTCGGCAATAGGATCTATCATGTATGCCATGATATGCACACGTCCGGACGTGGCATATGCATTGAGTATGACAAGTCGATTCCAACAGCATCCAGGTGAACCTCATTGGCTGGCTGTCAAGAACATTCTTAAGTACCTCCGGAGGACAAAAGATTGGGCATTGACTTATGGAGGCTCTCAAAAGCTATGCGCAACCGGTTACGCAGATGCTAGCTTCCAAACGGATCGAGATGACTCGAAATCTCAGTCTGGATTCGTTTTTACTCTTAATGGCGCTGCAGTCACCGGAAGAGTTCCAAGCAAATCACATTCTGATTCTACGACTGAGTCCGAGTAATATGCCGCGTCTGAAGCTACAAAGGAAGCGATATGGATGCGTCAATTCTTACATGGACTATCTGTAGTGCCTAGTTCGAATGACCCGATCACCATCTATTGCGACAATAGTGGTGCCATCTTCCAGGCTAAGGAGCCAAAGTCTAGCAACAAGTCTAGACATGTACAACGGAAAGCTCATCTAATCCGTGATTACGTGGAGCAAAAGGAAGTAGTGATAGAAAAGATTGCTACAGATGATAACATAGCAGATCCTCTCACTAAAGCATTACGACAAGATAAGCATGAAGGGCACGTTAATTCCATGGGAATTAAACGTGTTCCTAAGTTGTAGTACTCTTTTATGGATTAGATTCATTCGCTTTTGTACTCTATACAACATCATCGTGTTGATATTATTTATATATTTTGTTTTTCATGTGGAATTGTACGACAATTTTTGAACACCACAAAGTGAACTGAACAAACATTATATTTTTCACCCCTTAATTGCCCACATGAGCTGATAACTCGGCAATTATTTTGTGACGTTGGTTGATGGTGGGTTCAACGAGCCATAAGTCAACCGGTTGACTGACCAATCACAGAGGCGATTTATACGGATATTTCGTAGGACACAATTGTGACATCGACGTGGAGTCCTAAATGTTTTATAACATTCGTTGCCCGGTCGTGGATAGGACTTCTATGGTGATCCTAAGAGTCGATTCTTTTGACTATCGACTGTCTCTTGAGACTAAGGCATTTTGGGTGACTTTGGTTTCTTTCTCACGGTCATCCGTAACAGGGGGCCAAGTAGATTTTTTTCTGGTCATTTCATACCGTGCTTAGATCGGAAGGAGTTCGAGTTGAAGGAAATATTCAGCCTTTATCGGTACTCGATATTTCTCGGGCCACTCGAGGAGTCAGAATCGAAATGCATGGCCATGCTCGGATACGGATTCGTTTTATCACTTAAGTTACTCTCTAGTCGGGGAAACCACTCTAGATACAGATCGATTGTAAAATACGACCTTTGCGGATCCAGATCTGCAAATTGTTTTACATTGAGTGGGAGAAATTTTAAATGAATATGAGAATCGGTTATCGCACATACACTTGTACGGACAAGTGGGAGTTTGTTGGAGCTTGTGTCCTCCAGTTAGTGCGGATAACGTCATTGCACATACACTTGTACGGACAAGTGGGAGCTTGTTGGGGTTGGTGTCCTTAACAGTTAGTGCAAGGACTTATAAATCTCTAAAAGGATCAAAGGGCATACTTTTGGTATTATTATCAGTTGATCCACGTTTATCAATAACGATTGGCTTGCTAGATAAGTTTGACGTTATTGTCATACAGATGGCGGTGATCAACTGGTCCCTAAAAGTCACACCTATAGGATACGTTTGAGAGACGTGACAAGATGAAAATACAAATCATGTAGATGCCAATTTTGACTAACCATTAATTCGAGTTATTTTGACTAATATTTAGTCAAAATGTGATGTTGAGATATTATATTTAATACGGATTAAATATTATGGGCTAAAGGCGAATTAACCAGTTAATTCGTAACATTGAATATAAGCGTTTTATATTTAATCAAATGTATATTGAATATAATTATACAATACTGTTTTGTCGGACACGTATTAATAATTCAGCTAACCCGTATTATTAGTTGATGCCTTAATTTCCGATAACCGATAACAGTTTATAATCAGACCGCGTCATATACATTTAGAATTTAACGAACCGGACCACGAGTTAAAACCAAGAGGAAGTGGAAGCCCACTTCCCCTTGTGGGCTTCGGTTTTGCTTAAGTGAAGAAGGAACAAAAGGGAGGGTTTCTCCTCCCTTCTAACCTAATCATTCATTGGTAAAAATTCTAGGGTTTTGGGAATTGTGCCTCTCGAAACTCGGATCTCACATCCAACACAACTCACAAAAACTATCCTCTCAATATTGCAAAGGCAATTAGAGGAATTGATCTAGCACAAGGGCATATCTCGGACTATCTTGGGTGCATCGTTTAGGAGGAGGTCTAATTTGATCTCTCATTGCCTTATTGCACTAGGACCGAAGGTTATTTCTAATCTTTATCGTTTCATTGTAATTTTCGTTTTATGACTATAATCACATGTAAATTTTGCGTTATAATTCTACAATTAAAGGGTAGTATACGGATATTAACCCACACCCACAGCTGTTTTGGACACCTCCGCCGCTACACAGAGTTTTCCTGAGATTACCAGTGTCCTAACGGTTTATCGAAGGCACCCCTTCCCGGTCAGCCGCTAGCTACATCCATGAGGTCGCCCTCCTGTTGTAAGGATAGGCTTTTCCCTTTCTCTGATTTCTTTGCTACTTTGAGGGATTGCATGTTGCATCCTCTCGGCGCCTATCCGGACGTTGACCACCTCGTCATTCTCGTCTTTGGAGACGAGCTTATGCGCTTCCCCCCGGTCCGAGACATACATCAGTGTTAGGGCCCGGATGGACATCACTGCGTCAGCCTCGCTCAGGGTGACTCGGCCTATGAGAACGTTGTAGGCGGACGACCCGTCGATGACCACGAACTCAGCTAGGACATTCTTAGCCGCATTCTTTTCGCCGAACGTCACCGGAGTCCGATTGATCCCAGTGGTACCAGGCCGGCCCCCCGAGAAGTCCGTATAGTGGGTTGGTGCGGGGGCTCAAGTCCTTGACTTTCGGCCGAGGCCGAGGAAGCACTCCCGAACATGATGTTCGTGTACGCGCTGTGTCAATCGGCACCTCTTGACCAGGTGGTTGGATATGTCCAAATTGACTACAAGTGGGTCGTTGTGAGGAGCGATGACTCCTTCGTAGTCCTTCCTTCCAATGGTTATATCGGGGATGTTGGAAGCGAGGATCGCCGTGTTGGGCACAAAGTTGATGGCCCGATATAGCTCATTCAGTGCCGTTTGTGCCCATGAGCGACCCTCCGTTCTCGTTGCCCCGATGACAACATGGATCACTCCTATCCGTTCGAAGACGGATTTCTTACCCGAACCGTCGGCGTCGCCTTTTGGCCTTTGGCAACGTACTTGCCGAGGCTCCCCTTCCGGATCGCTCTTCAATGGCATTCTTCGGATGCCGTGATGTTGGTTAGATGGCCGGTGTGACCGTGGTACTCACAGTACTGGCTCGTGTCACCGTCACTTTTTGGCTTGGGGGGTCTCTCCCACTTCTGGCCCTCGTTTTTGCTCAGGGCGAAGACCTCGGCGGCTGATACGATGAGAGGGGTTTTATCACTATACCGCCTCTGGTGGTACGTTCCTGAACTCCACCCGGCGCCCGTCGAGTCCTGTTTCATGGCAGATTTGTCCGACCGTGACCTATTATTCTCACGGCGTCTTTCATCGGACCGTGACCCGTTGTTGTCACGGCGTCTTTCATCCGGGTTGTCCTCCCGGCGGCTCTTCTTTTCTGAGTGCTCGGCCTCGCTGGGGCCTACCCAGGTCTTGTGATAGTCCTCTACCTTGATGGCTTGGTCAGCCATCTTCCTGGCGGCGTCCAAGCCCAGGCCTCCGCACTTGATGAGCTCATTTTTTAAGTCTCCCCTTGGGAGGCCTTTCATCAGCGCGAAAGCCGCCAATTCGGGATTAATTTCTCGAATCTGCTGGACCTTTCCGTCGAACCTCTTCACATAGCTTCGTAGAGACTCGCCCCCCTCCTGTTTGATAGTTAGGAGGTCCGACGTCTCCACGGCCCTCCTCTTATTGCAAGAGTACTGGGCTAGAAAGGCGTCCCTTAGGTCGGCGTAATAGTATACCGAGCCGTCGGGAAGCCCCTTGTACCAATTTTGAGCCATCCCGTGCAGAGTCGTTGGGAAAACTCGGCACCAGACCTCATCGGGCTGCTCCCATACCGACATGTAAGACTCGAAAGCCTCGGCGTGGTGGTGGATCACTATCTCCTTTGTATGATAGAGGTGGTAACTTGAGCTTGGTTGGCACCGGACTTCTAGGACGTAGGCGCCGAGGGGTCGTCGACCACGTGTCGAACGACACGCGGCGATCGGCTCCTCGCATTCCTAATCCGGCTCCTCCCCTCGTAGCGGGAAGGACTCCTTCTTCGACTCGGACTTCTCCTCCAACTCGCCGAGTCGGACTCCTCTCGGCTCCTTTGGGGTAAGCCTCGTTCGTGCTTTGCGGGGGACGCTGTCCTCCCATGAGTGCGGGAAGGACTTAGGTCTACCACGCCCACTTTGGGCTCCCCTGCGACTTGACCGGGTCTGCTTCTCCTAGTGCTCCGTTCAAATTTCTCGAGTCACGTTTTGGGCCCCGGTCTCTGGGCCGGTTTCCGCCGCTCTTGTCGGCGTGACGGTGTGAGCAGGGCGTATTACTAATTAGGTCCGGAGCATTTTCGGTTTTGCTACGTCAACCACATGTCCCATGATGGTGACCTGGTTGGGCGGCGTGCGTGTCTGTATTATTGGCATCCCGAACTCCGGTTGGATTACTCACGGTGGAGGGCCGCACGACTCCGAGAATTGTTGAAGGTATCATCTTGGTAGAATGCGGTTTCGTCGGTCACGACTGCGTCTTGTTGTTTCGACATCTTCTTAGCTTTTTGGGTGGGTTTTTGTTGTTTTTTTTTTGTTAGGGAATGAATGTGACTAGCTTCTAGTAGCGATTTCCCCACAGACGGCGCCAATTGTTCCGGGTGTAATTCCAGAGCAAGTATCGTTACCACCCGTGGCTTGTAGAATAATGTCTTGAGTTGAATCCTTCTTTCCTTAATTGTTCCTCTCGGCCTCTCCTGCAACAATGAACGAACTGAGGGCTTGGCTTTGTGCCAAGCGTACTCACTCCGACGCTCAAGTCGAGAAACTTAAGGGATAAGTTGTTACTTGGTGAATGTATATTGTAGAGAGATAAGGAAGATAATACTGAGATGAATAGTGTTTCTTAGGTTAAGTTGTGGATCCTTTCCTCAATGAAGGTTGAGGAGTATTTATGGCTTTCACCTTTTGTCACGTGTGGCAAGTGGCCAAGTGGCTAGCGGTGGAAAGACCGATCTACCCTCGGCGAGCGACCTATGGCGGCCGCGGGCCTGTTGACTCACCGCCGAGGTCTTGGATATGAGTACGCGGGTATGTGTCCCTACGTGGCAGTTGCCATGCCGAGACCAGTGACAGTAGATGGGCGATCGGCTAGGCGGTCTAAGTCGTTGACTTGCTGTGGGTATCTTTGACCTTGCTCAATATGTTGACTTGGTCAGCGGTGCAGAATATGCCCCATCAGTATTAATAAATATTTGTTAAAATTCATTGACTTTTTATGATAAAAATTTGCAGCTAAAAAATATGTTATTAGTAAATATTTAAATTTCTCGGTAAAAAAACAAAAAAAATTCAAAAAAATACTCATTTTATTACTTCTTACAATTTAAATTTTTATTTATTTCTCTAATCAAAATACATTAAGGAGAAACATGTAAAATAAGAATTGTCAATTTAAATTTTATATATAGTACACTAAAAAGTAAAACTCTATAAATACCATGCATATATTGCACATGGTCTATATAAGTAAGTCTATAAATACCACGCATTCATTGCGCGAGATCTAAACTAGTATTTACTATTTATATGTTATATGTTATTATTAGTAAATATTAGGAGTTAGTATTTTGTATGTTAAAGGCCTCTTAATGTTACAAGGTAAGTTAGGATTTAGGACCTTATATAAATAAGGGTCATTAGTCATTGTTGGAAAGTAAGAGAGTGTATGCTTAATATCCCGAGTTAAGCATAGTTAAAAATCTTAGCTAGTAGCTAAGTGTTGGAGGATTGAAATTGTAGTATTGTTAAAGGTTGGATTGTGGTTACGTACATAACAAAAATATTGTGTGTCTTTGCACTTTTATATTATTTGTACCAAAAACATGTTGTAAGGATATTATTGTAAAAAAACAGCCAATTTATAGTATGTTATCATTGATGTGATATAGCTGTATTTGATAAGTGTTATCATTAATAGAGGGAGTATAAAATAATTTCTATTTAATCACTTTTTATTTGTCGTTTCATACAACGGTCAAATAAAGGAAGCACTCTATATGAATTCACTAAGTTGTAACGTGTACCAAACAAAATAGAGAGTGATTGGGCATTAGATTTAGAGATACAAAGTTGGTGAAAGAAAGGCCATCAAAATTGAATTATTTAAAGCATTAAATTCCAAGACAGGCTGCCACACTGAGCTCTGCGAATTTGACTTGGCGACTTGCAGTATCGGATCCTCCAGCGATTCGCCTTTTTAAAAGCACTGCCCTAGATTAATAACGGCATGCTCACCACGTGACTCCGTTACTACAGCTTGTCGTGTTTGCTCACTACGAGTATGTTACAAACAATCACACGTACACTTTTCTTTCCAATGAGATGCGTGTCACGTTCCAAGGCGTTGTTTTACGGGTCGAGAGGCCGCTAAAAGGTCACGAACCCAGCCTAAATTTCAAGATATAAGACCATCCCCAAGCAAGGTCACCGACTGGGTCGTGACCTTGTTGGGTCACCTTAATGACCTCTTAAACTAGGATTAAGGGGTTGATTTTGGTGACCTTGAGTAAGTGAAGGTCACCAGGTGACCTTGAGTTGAGAAGGGGGTGAATGTTGGTGACCCGGTAGGTGGCACCTTCTCATTGGCCGGAAACAAAAAAGGACAACCATCAAAACACTTGAAAGCTTTGATGTTGGCCTGCTGCTGCTGTACGTACATCTCCATATCTCCCAAAAAAATAAGAAAATAATAAAGATGTAAAACAACAATTATATAGTAAAACACAAAAAAATAAAATCTGAGCATACCCAAAATGATTTTATTTTTTAATTAGCTACAAAATGAACTTAGTTTTGACATAATTTGAGCAACTTTTTTTTTCTAGATCTGGTGAAAATAAACCCAAATCGATCAACCTTCATAAAAAAATGATCAAGCTTCATTAATCTGGCGAAAATAATCACCTTCATTTGCAGAAATCGCCTTCATCAATAACACAGAAAATAAACCCTAAATCTGCCGAAAATGATCGAAATAATTAATCCCAAATCGAAAAAAATGATCTTTATTTGTAAATCAAAATAAATCAAGGCGATTAAGGTTAATTTGTAAATCAAAAGTCGAAAATAGGTTTATATAAATTGAAAATCGAAAATAATCTCAAATCGAAAGAAATCCAAAATCGAAAATAATTCCAAATGAATGATGTAGGTTGGGAAAGGATAAAGACTATATAATTGTGGTAAGTGATGAAATGATATATTTGTGGTAAGTGATAAAGTTGATTTATGATGAATGATGTAGGTTGGGAAAGGGAGAAAGAACTGAAGAATGAGGTAAGTGATGAAATGAGTGGTTGGGAAAGGGATAAAGACGATACATTTGTATTTTGTGTTTTTTTTTTTTTTTTTTTTTTTTTTTTTTTTTGTATAAGACGGTTTTATAATGTAAGACGATATATTCGTATAGATCATAATAAAATAAATTTTTTGAAGTAATTGATGATTGCAAGATTATATGTCGATGTATTTAAACTTTGACTGTTCTGCTGGATATAACCGTCTATCAAAGTAATTATTTTTTTACGTTTTTTAATATTTAATACTGATTTAAAATTAATTTTTTATTTATTATCCGGATCATTTTTTAATATTAAGATACTAACAAAATTAAATATAAAAAAATAATTTATTTATAATTTGTTAGTAATAATTCTCTAAAAGTAAGAGAGAGGTTTTGGTGGGGTAGTGAATGTGGTAAATGATTGGAAATGTTGGAAAGTGGAAAAATGATTGGGTTGGTGACCCAGGTCGTGACCTTCTGCTTGGGAGGGTGAAAGTGGGTCAAGATTAGTAAGGTGCGATTAAGAGGAAAATTTTTGGTGACCCGATTAAGGCGACCTTCTGCTTGGGGATGGTCTAATAATTCTCCTATAACTCCAAATCAATTTCTTTGTAATTCTTCCAACTTAATTACTCAAAATTTTAATGATTACAATTACACAACAAAAGGTGGTCTGTTGATGGGTACCTCGCACTAAACCACCAGCTCCTGAGGCAACAAAACCAAAAGTAACCGCGTGTAAGTGGATTCCTAAAAGCGCATCTTCAACAGCAGGTGTGGCGTTCTTTTTCTTGTCTCATCTATATATTTGACCCGTTTTAAGTAAGAATGTGCGTTTCTCATAAAAGACCAACGCTTTAATGTATAATATGACAACTGCCCTGTTACTGATAAATAGATGTAAGAGCGGAATTCATAATTGTTATTGATGGTTCGTGCCTCCAACCATTACAAATTTACAATAGCTCCGTATTTATAGCACTCTAATATATCTAAACATAATAATAATATCTTCTAATAATGTTAACATAATAACTTATTGCATAATCCGGATATTATTCTAATTACTATATATCATAATATCATAATCTTCTCGAACCTCCCCCTCAAACCCATGGTAATTTGTCAAAATTTCCATGGGTTTGCCAAATAAGGAAAGAAGAAAAATCCAATTCTTCAACCTTTAATCTTCAATCTCCGATCTTCGGTGTACGGAAACGTCGTAGCTTTTCGTACCCGTCGAAATTAAATCCAAACTTTTCGAACTCGTTGAAAATTCGTAATCAGGAACGTCGCAATTTTTTGAACCTGATGAATTCGTCAAACGGGAACGGGAAAATCATTCGTCTAAAATACTGAACGACAAAGAAATAAATCAAAACAACCATTGATTACTTCAATGCTATGATCAAATTGACATCACACCATCAAGTGGCGTGAAAATTGGGAGGAAAAATCGGTGCATCATCATTGTCGTCGTAGTTTCAAGTCGCCGGATCATGGCCGATCGCGCGATATAAGGTCGGAGAACGATCGTGCAAAAGAGCAAACAACCATAGTCGCCATAGTCATCGTGATGGTCACCATAGTTGCTGTTGTTCGATGTTTCGGAAGAGATCGTTGATTGCATTGAAGATCACAGGAACGCCAAGCATTTCGAGCTTGTTAAAAAAAAAACATTAGACGGGAACGTTGTCATTTTTCGGACTCGTAAAAATTCAACGAAACGAGAAAGTCGATCTTTTTTTTTTCGTTTGTCGAGTTCGCTAAAATTTCGTGTCAGAAATGTCAAAGTTTTCGAATCTGACAAATTTCGATTTAACGGAAAATCATCCGTTTAAATGCTGAATGTCAAAGAAGTAAATCAAAACCACCATTGATTACTCCAATGCTACTATCAAATTGACATCACATATCACACCATTTAGTGGCGTGAAAGATTAGTGTCGTTTCCTTGGATCTAAATCCTTGGATTCGTTTTTTTTTTTTTTTTTTTTTTTTTGCAAACAATTATACGAATAAATGTTTTTTTTTTAAATAAAGATCAAAGTACGAGTAAATTGAAATCGGTAGCGAAATCCCGCCGGTGGGCGTTGTATATCATATGCCCACCGGCAGGCGGCAAAAGATCGTGTGTTTAGGCCTCAAGAGCGTGAGGCTCTGATACCATAATAAATAGATGTAAGAACGGAATTCATAATTGTTATTGATAGTTCGTGCCTCCAACCATTACAATAGCTCCGTATATATAGCACTCTAATATATCTAAACATAATCATAATATCTTCTAATAATGTTAACATAATAACTTATTGCATAATCCAGATATTATTCTGATTACGATATATCAGAATATCGTAATCTTCTCGAACAGTTACCCTTGCCTATATGAATAACCGTTTTCCATATCACAAAATTCGACTCTAAGACAATGCAACAAAGTTAACAGCAAATGTAGATTGGGCCTTGGCAAGGGAATATTGTTACGGTCAACCCCGAGATGAACCAAAGGGAGGAATATATATAGAGTAGTTTCAAATGTACAACAGATCTTGTAAAACTCCACACATTATTAGTCATCAACTCTTTCTTTTGGAACTCCACAGGAGAAGGCACAAAAACATTAGTACAATACAAAGGCGAGGGCGATTCAAACATACAACCTAATAACCTATTTTCCAGATGACTTTTTTCTAAGCCTTTAAGCTAAGACCTCTTCGATAGTCATCAACCCTTTTCATAATGAAGAAAACATAGTTAATCCCGGGGGTGTTCCAATTGAGTTCTTCAATGATGGGAAATAGCAAGTGAAAAGGTATAATACGCCCCAAATGAGAAGAAAAGGAAAACCAGAAACACTAAGAACCAAGAAGTGGTGGTTTGAGTTTGACTAGCCTTTTCAGTTGGGGAATAGATTAGTTGCTATTGGGACTCCAATGAAGAACAAAAATTGCAGAGGTAGGCATCAGCCAATGTCTTGCCTAGCTGGACTTGAGCCTCGGTACAAAGATGAAGATTATCATGATTAAGTGTCAATCCTTTGGCGTCCACGCAGACCACGTTGGGGAGCTTGATCGATAGTTGTGCTTCTCTGATCTTTTCTATGTATTTTTTGTCCCCAGATGCGAGTGCCACCTGAATGGATCAAAGCAATTGCAATTGCAATCGCATAAGTTTCAGGCTTATAATTTGGGTTCATTTGCTTACGATAAGTCGATAACTAAGAATTCTGTGAACTGGTTTAGAAACATTTCATGCGAAAAGCAAACTAACAATTACTTTAAACAACAGTTGTATTACTAGTCTTCTAGGATTAAAAAAAGTTACTCCGTACTTCTTAGGTCAAATGACAGTAAAAGACAACCGAAGCAAATAAATTGAGAAATGGTACAGATTGATGTGAAGGATTGCATAGTTTACAAAAGCAGCAAGATACTTGTTTGTGGTACATGAAACACAGTTAACTAGTGATGAACAGGTGCAAGGTTTCAAACTTTCAATGAATAAACAAGTGCAAGGTTTCAATACGTCGGTTGGACGGAATGTTTCAACAAGTTGGTTGGACAGTATTATTTTATCCTTAACACGGACATGACAAGGTTTGCTCAACCTGAACCAAAACGAGTAACCTAAAGTTGAACTTTCCCAAAATAGCCCAATTTGAAATACCTTAATAGCAATTAGCAACAACATTGATCGAAAAACAACCCATAAATGATACACCCCCGTAATGACCTAACCCAAGCATTACATGAATCCACAATTGAGAAAATTCAACAGCACTATCTAGCAGGAGAGATCAGAAAATGACACAGATGAATCCTAAGGCAGCAGCTAGAGGTACAAAGCTTCAAACGGTATCTTAAGACTCATGGATACATTCTTTATACATTCTACAAACAACCAAGTGCCCTTAAAACTAAACAAAGCAGTGTATAGTACCCGAGTGTTTAAGACAGCAATATCACTGAACTTTGAGCTCATTGATTAGCTTGGTTGTCTGTAATATACTAAGAACATAATATCGCATACAGAAAAGAAAGTAAACATCATATTTCCTAATCCTACAACATATCTCATTCTCACTCGATCACAATATTTCCATACTGTAACTCCTAGTCTTAAGATTCATGTACTATGCTCAACATGAGTACATGGTTCATTGAACTTAGGAACCTCATCCTATTTACCAGGTCAAAATATCCTAAAACTGCTCTATATAGGGCTGATCTCCTGATAAGCCCATGACGAGTCCCATCTCATCAGAATTTGTGTATCGCAGTTTCCATTTCATACCCCATAGGCCACAACATCAAAATTATCACAGAAAGGCTAAGCGACCATTACCTACGCATAGCCAATAACTCACTTTCCAAGCGATACATTATTTATAAACAATGAACAACACATTTCACTTGACACACTAATCCATCCAAAATC
Organism: Silene latifolia; assembly: GCF_048544455.1. Classification (NCBI taxonomy): domain Eukaryota; kingdom Viridiplantae; phylum Streptophyta; class Magnoliopsida; order Caryophyllales; family Caryophyllaceae; genus Silene; species Silene latifolia. Next base: position 48,960,682 of record NC_133536.1, read on the forward strand.
ATTTTCACGATAAGACTGACCGATAATCTCCTATACGTGACCAAACACTCAATTTCCAAGAGCTACATTGAGAGCAAATGAAGAAAACATTCCAATTCCCACAGTAATCCATTCAACATCTCTACAACCCATTGCATTGAATCAATGCCGCGATACCATTCTTTTAAACATTCTTTTTCAGGCTAAATTGACATCCTCCACAACAACAAACAATATTCAACCCAGTATGCCAGTAAGTCTTGCTTAAGACGGAGGTATCCGTCTTAAATAAGAAATTGTGTATACAACTAATCTAGCATCTAAAATAATAGAGTACCTGAATAAAAGGAAGCAAAGGCAAAGAAAGATCCTCCCTAACATCATAAATAAGCTTCTCCATTTTCTCCTTATACACTTCCACATCACACTCCTGACAGTCACTCTCCCCTTGATACCACAACAACGCCTTCACCTCCCCGACACCGCCTTCAACAGCAAATTTCACCCTCTTGATCATACTCTCATAGAGGTGTTCCCCACGCGCCCACTCCTTGATCGCGGTCCCACCCACAGCACACGGCACAAGCCCCATAGTCCCACCCACGCGCTCTAGGACTGTATTGGCGAAAGCCATGCCGGGTCCCACCCCGCAGGTCTTCTTGTGGTCAATGTCGGCGTGTAGGGGATCACGCGCCTGCTCCCAGTGGAGATGCGCGTTGAGGCGGAGGATGGAAGGGTGAGGGTGGCATTCAGGTGGAACGACGCCGTCCCAGTGTTTTTTGTGGTGGTGTGAGTCGTATATCACTCCTCCTCTTCCTGCCATGTTGCTCTGGCCAGATAAGATGAAGATCTGCTTCTTGTCTTCTGACATTGTTTGATTCACTGTAATGGCTTTTCACTTTGATTGAGGTAATCGATCAGGAATTCAGGATGGTATCGATTTCCAGGTGGTAAACACAAATTGTATTCTAAATGTCGGCATTTTTCTTTTTTTACTCCCTTCCCGGTCAATTGTTCAAAGACTAAGCGCATTAACTTTTTGGGCTTAATTTCGATTAATAAGTGCGATCTGATCGATTCACTTCGATTCACCCCATTCGATTCGATTCAAATTCAATTAAGTTGATTGATCGTTCATTCGATTCGATTCATATTAGTTTATTTCAGCATTACTATTATTATTCTTATTAATATCATTATTATTTTTATATTAATGTATTTACTATTGTTATTATTATTATATTTATTATATTTATTATATTACTATTATATTTATTAATAATTAATTCGTATTTTTTATATTATTATATTTATATTTATATTTAATACATTTATTATTATTATTATTATTATTATTATATATATATTATTTTATTAATATATTTATTATTATTAATATTATTCATAACATATTTATTATTATTATATTTAATATTATTATGTTAATAAGTTATTATATTAGACCTATTATTATTATTATTATTTTTATTTTAGTTATTATTATTAATATATTATATTATTATTAATAATGTTATCATTTATATTACTAATATATTATTATTATTACAATATTTATTATTATATTAAGATTTTATTTTTTATATATCTTATTAGATTATTATTATTAGATTATATTAATATATTATTATTATTAATGAATAATATTATAATAATATTTATTATTATTATTGGTATTATTTTTATTATAATATTTATTATTATTATTATTATTATTATTATTATTATTATTATTATTATTAATATTAATAATATAAACTTTTTATTATCAGTTCAGTTCAGTTCAGCTCCATTAAGTTCAGTTCAGTTCGGCTCCATTAAGTTCAGTTTAGTTCAGTTCAGTTCAGTTCAGACAATTTCAGTCCAAAAGAACAGGGCCTAAATGACAAGTGAAAGAAATTGGGTGTGAATGATTAAATTACTCATCAAGTTTATTCTTGAAATAGAAAGTACAACAATTATTGAGACACCCAAATATAAAAAATGACAACAAATGACCGGGACAAAGGGAGTATATTATTCGTTTTAGCCTGCGAGGGCGAATCTAGTGATTAAAACTTTAAAATCAATGAATATGATGACAATATAGTTTGAAGAGTTTTTGTCAAAATAGCCATTTATCTCAAACTATTCGCCAAAATAGTCAAATCGTCATTTTTTTTACAATGACAATGTCCTTAATAAATTTACCAAAAATAAAAATATGAACATTATAATAACAATGGCTGGTTTAAAGCATTTCTTAAATAATGATTTGGTTCAGTTCGTTTGATTTAATAATATGCTAAACCGAGTTCCAAATTACTTGTCAAGAAAACTATGGTAGGATTGACGTGATTCAACCATTAATCCATGAGAGATTATTATCTCTAAACTCATTATGATGAACACCTAGGCATCAGAGACGATCTTTTAATTTTTGTCCTTGTAGTATAGGTATTTACAAGCATATAGCGAAGTCTATTTAAGTAATATACACATACTTAAAAATACTTGAAAATCAATAGCCAACTTGAATCAATTATAAATAAGTATTTTGAAGCTTTAGTCTTACAAAAATAATCAAAATTATTGCGTAATTTCCATGAAATATACAATGAAAAAATATTGTTTAGTTGAGGAAACAAATAACCAGCTTTTATTAGATGAAAAAAAAAATCTTCCTTGTAATTAATGTGTACACAGCTAAACTGAAGATCGTCCATAACCGACTACCTTCATTTTGCAAGATTTCTGCTTTTCTCTTTTTCGCAACTTTACAAGTTCTGCTGTTCTAGTGTTATGCGCCGCTTCTTTGCAAGTTGACCATCTATTAGCCATGCCCTTATCTTTGATATCCATCTCGTCTTTAGACTAGTACATTGAGTTCTGCCGGCTTTCACTCTTTTCATATTGGGGTTTGGAACTAGTTCATTGCCATGATATAAATCCCAATAACGGTTATCCGGTATAGGACAAAATCTCGGCGTATAAACACTTTCTGTTAGCATAATATCTTGGATATTATGGCAGTTGTAAATATTAGCATAATATTTAGCATATCTCGTATATCTCGTAAATATTTAGCATATCGTAACTATCTTGTTTTAGGCCTTATTTCCAGAAATTGGTTAGCTGCCATTCCTTATTCATAGCATAACATATTTGTATATATAGGAGATCATACGATGAATGAAAACCCACAGAAAATTCTCACAAAAACCTTCTATCTATTCTTTATTTTACTATATAGTATCGTGAGCAAGGTTGTTCTTGCGATTTTTTTTTCTCTTTTGTTGATCTTTCACAATGGTTGACGATAAGTCAATTGGTAGTGAAAGGAGTAGTAATGATCACACTGTCAACCCCGTCTATGCTCTCTCGAACCAGGATGGTACGGGGGCACGCATAACTCATGTTCAACTCACCGGACTGAAAACTTATGCGGAATGGGCAAAGGGTTTTCGCGTCGCGTTGGGGGCCAAGCGAAAGCTTGGATTCATTGATGGCACTCTCAAGACAAGCCTTCCAATCCAAAAGAATGTGAGGATTGGGTGTCTGTCAATTACACGATTATAGCGTGGATTTTTAATACCATAGAATCTAGTGTTCGTTCGTCAATTTCATACCGTGAAACCGCTTTTGATCTTTGGGAGGATATTCGCAAGCGTTTCTATGTGGCCAATGACATCAAAATTTATCAACTTCAAGGCGATCTTACCGATTGCAAGCAAAAGCTCGGTGAGTCCTTGATGGATTATTTTGGTAGAGTTAAATTGTTATGGGATGACATCAATGAGTATGATGTTCTGCCCAATTGTGAATGTTGCTCAAGTTGCGATTTGCAAGGAATTATTCGTAAACGCAGGGAGGTAGAGCAAGTACGTGGTTTTCTTATGGGTCTTGATCCGGTATATGCCACTGTCCGTTCAAGCATACTCAGATCTCCCCCTTTACCGGATATACATGTTGTATATTCTCGGCTTGCTCAAGAGGAAGATGTTCGTGCCATTGCCCAGGCTCGTGCGGACTCTGTTTCCTCTACGGCGTGTGCGGTGACTGGTGGCGGCAAGGGACAGCAGGCTAAAACCGAGGGTGCTTATCGTCCTCGATTCAAGTGCACGCACTGCAATAAGGACGGTCACACCGTTAGTCGCTGCTGGAAGAAACACGAATTTCCAGTAGGTCATCCTCGACATGTTCCCAAAACAGGGGAGTCGTCTTCTTCAACCTCTAGTGCCAAAGCAAATGCAATTTTCGGTGAACCCACAGTTGTTACTAATATGGTTCGTTTGACTGGTAAGCCCTCTTCCACTTGGATAATTGATACGGGTGCTTCTACACATGTTTGTTATGATGAAAATTTGTTTACATCCCGTGTCAATATCGCTCCTATAACTATTGGCTTACCAACTGGTGCGAGTGTTTCAGCCACGCAAGCTGGAACCATTCAGCTAAATGACAAATTATTTCTTTATAATGTGTTATTGGTTCCGTCTTTTACGTGCAACCTCCTCTCTGTTTCTCAGCTATTGTCCACGCAAGACTTAAGTGTGCAATTTACTAAGTCTAATTGTTTGATACAGGACCATGCCTTGACGACGATTGGAGTGGGTGATCTTTTGAATGGGCTTTTCTACTGACCATGACGGAACCTACTCGTGTTAATGTTGTTTCCGGGCAAGACACAGATGAGTTTTGGCATCAACGATTGGGACATCCTTCATCTCGGGTCATGAAGCACATTCCTTCTTTAAGTTTGCATTCTGATTTTTCGCATTGTGATATTTGTTTTCGAGCCAAACAAACTCGTACTCCTTTTCCGTTGAGTGATAATAAGGCTGATTGTTTGTTTGATTTAATTCATTGTGACGTTTGGGGACCGTATCATCCTAATCGTGCTTGTGATTCCCGGTTTTTCTTTCTATTGTGGATGATTTCTCGCGCTGTGTTTGGGTTTATCTAATGAAAACCAAAGACGAAGTACCTACCCTTATGCGTAATTTTTTTTCGTTAATTGCCCGTCAATTTAATGGTCATGTGAAAATTGTCCGGAGTGATAATGGGACGGAGTTTCGGGGGCTTATTCCTTATTTTCGAGAGCATGATATTATTTTTCAAACTTCCATGGTTAAAACACTCCAACAAAATGCCCGGGTCGAAAGAAAACATAGGCATATTTTGAATGTTGCTCGTGCCCTACGTTTTCAAAGTTCTTTGCCAATTGATTTTTGGGGAGAATGTGTTTTAACAGCCGCTCATTTGATCAATCGAACTCCTTCTCGAATTTTGCATCATAAGACTCCCTATGAATTGTTATTTGGCAAACTCCCTGACATGAATTTAATTCGTGTTTTCGGTTGTTTATGTTATGCTAAAAATATTTATGCTCGTGATAAATTTGATTCCCGAAGTCGCCGTTGTATTTTTCTCGGGTATCCCTTTGGTAAAAAGGGTTGGCATCTATATGATCTTGAGACGGGTGATTATTTTCAATCCCGAGATGTTCACTTTATAGAAAATCAATTTCCCTTTGCGTCCCCTGAGTTTAACCCGGACCTTGGTCTCGATGATCCCTCTGTAGAGCCGGATGGTGGCCCATCGTTTGCTGCCGAAGGGGGGCCTGGTGTTGTTTCTTCTACTAACACGGGGGAAGGGATTGGTTGCCCACGGGTTGAGGATGAGGCTGCACCAAATCAACAGCAGGGTCCGCAGCAGGGGGGGAGCCTGACACATTGGCGACTGAACACGATCATTCCTCAGCCACTGGCTCATCTTCAACTAAACAGTCGGGTTCGTCTTCAAGTGAACAGCCAGATCAATTTGTTGACACTAATATCATTCCTTCTAATTTAGATGGTGATGGTAATGTTTCCACGGATACTGATGATAACTCCGTCGCGGATACCTCTGGTGCTAATGACAGAGACGAAATGGGTAAAGGGAAAAGGGCGAAATTTGTAAATTCCCGTCATAAAGATTTTATAAGCTGGGATAAGCTGAATAAAAACATTAACACAACTATGGTTCCGTCAAACCCGTCGTCAAGCCCATCACCCACTGCCAAGCACGTCACAGGTACTCCGTATCCCATTGCTAATTATATTTCTTGTAAGAATTTTTCGATTTCCCATCAAACTTTTATTGCAGCTATTTCTAATGGCACAGAACCTACTTCCTTTAAAGAAGCTATTCGTGATCCGAAATGGAAACAAGCCATGGAGGAGGAAATTGCTGCATTAGAAGCTAATAATACTTGGTCCATTGTGGATTTGCCGTCGCATAAAACCGCCATTGGATGTATGTGGGTTTATAAAATAAAGCGAAAGTCGGATGGGACAATTGAGCGATATAAAGCACGACTTGTCGTGTTTGGAAATCATCAACGAGAAGGCATTGATTTTGCCGAAACTTTTGCCCCAACAGTAAAAATGGTAACGGTTCGCACATTTCTTACGATTGCAGCCATAAATAATTGGGAATTACATCAGATGGACGTTCAGAACGCCTTTCTTCACGGTGATTTGGAGGAGGAAGTGTACATGGGACTCCCACTTGGGTTCGGTCATGGTTTGCAAGGAAAAGTGTGCCATCTTCATAAGTCTCTCTATGGCCTTTGACAATCACCGCGATGTTGGTATGCTAAACTTGCCACCACTTTATGTGATTATGGTTTTTCGCATAGTCCTTGTGATCATTCTTTGTTTGTTTATCGCAAGGATGATATTGTTATTAATATTCTGGTTTATGTTGACGACTTGGTTATTGCTGGGAATAATGGTGTTGCTATTCAACATTTTAAAAGTTATTTAAGCCAATGTTTTCGTATGAAGGACTTGAGAAAACTGAAATATTTTTTGGGTCTTAAGGTGGCTCGTAATTCCAGCGGTATTTTTTTGTGCCAATGTAAATATACCCTTGATTTATTGACGGAAACAGGCCTTCTTGGCTCCAAGCCCGCTCCCGTCCCCATGGAAGAGAAACATGAGCTTGCTTTACAAGTGGAACCATTATTTTCTGAACCAACGAAGTATCATCGCTTAGTTGGCAAGCTTATTTATCTCACTCTTACTCGTCCCGAGATTACCTATGATGTTCATATTCTTTCCCAATTTATGCAAGCTTCGTCTCAAACACATTGGGACGCAGTTATCCGTGTGGTTCGGTATCTCAAAGGAAATCCGGGGCAGGGCATTTTGTTACGGGCTGACACGCCTATGATTCTCGAAGCCTATTGTGATGCTGATTATGATAGTTGTCCCATTACTCGTCGTTCTGTGTCCGCATATTTCGTCTTTCTTGGCGGTTCTCCGATTTCTTGGAAAACAAAGAAGCAAGCCACTGTCTCTCGTTCCTCTGCCGAATCTGAGTATCGTGCCATGGCTTCCGCAACTTGTGAAATTCTTTGGTTAAAAGGCTTGCTTCGAAGTTTGGGTTTTGATCATCCTTCCGCTGTAACGCTTCACTGTGATAATCAGGCGGCTATTCATATTTCTAACAATCCCGTATTTCATGAACGCACGAAACATATCGAAATTGACTGTCATTTTGTGCGTGATGAGATTATCCGGAAGACCATCGCACCGTCCTATGTCACTACTAAAACCCAGCTCACGGATATTCTCACCAAAGCTCTCGGGCATTCTCAGTTTCACCGATCGTTGGGCAAGTTGGGCATTGCTAACCCCCATGCTCCAACTTGATAGGGGGGGGGGGGGGGTGTTAGCATAATATCTTGGATATTATGCCAGTTGTAAATATTAGCATAATATTTAGCATATCTCGTAAATATTTAGCATATCATAACTATCTTGTTTTAGGCCTTATTTCCAGGAATTGGTTAGCTGCCATTCCTTATTCATAGCATAACTTATTTGTATATATAGGAGATCATACGATGAATGAAAACACACAGAAAATTCTCACAAAAACCTTCTATCTATTCTTTATTTTACTATACTTTCTAAAGATGAAAGTTTATACCATTGTTTTAAGAGTGGTTCAAAACCAATGTTCCGATATCCACCTCCGCATTCTTTCACAAGATCTCCGTTTTTCATCAAAATACTTATTCAATCGATAAAAAGTTAGTTGGACAAGCGCCGTAATAGGCAAACTTCGAGCACCTTTTAAAACATTATTGAAAGACTCTGACGAATTTGTAGTAGTAATCCCATATCGCTTACCCCCATTATGACAAAGAGCCCAACTCTCGAGTGGTACATTCTCACTAGAGCTGATCAAGTGCGGGTCGGCCCATTTGACCCAGACCGTCCGGCCCGCTAAAATAGCAAGCTTGGATAAGAAAAATCAAAAATTAAACGGGTAATGGACAAGAAAACTAGGCTCGCTAGAATAAATGGACTGGCTTGGACTAAACAAAATTGTCGATGGGCGGCCCGCTATTAAAAGTAACCACATAAAAATCCTCAAACCCTCAATCCTCCGACGTTCTCTTCTCATTTCATTTACAATTTGTACACTCTAAACCAATTAGGTAGCGCAAATGAATACTTATTCCTTACGTATAAATGGGAGATTGTCGGTATTTACACTTGTCGTATAAACATTCTCCGAGAATAAACATGATAACGGGATTGTCGTATAAAGATAGTACCTTTCAAGTATTTACACAGGAGTGTACGTAACCGCTAACAATGCCGAGGAAATACTAAGGCAAAAACGAACTTTTGATGTTTGTAGTAGAATATTGTCAAACTTGTGTTTGTTCCAAAATCTAGTAAACTTATCTTTTGAAAATTCCTATACTTTCTTAAGGGTAAGTTTTTAAAGACAATTAGTAAGTTTTAGTGGGATGTAGCAATAAAAAACTCGTGTTTTAATCGAAACACTAATTTTTGTATTTGATTTAAATCACGCCCGCGGGTCGGCCCGCTCTTTGAAGTGGGCAGGTACGGACAGTGGAAACTGACCCGCTTACCGGGCTCGGGCTAAAAAATAAGACCTGCCGGACACTTTTTTAGCAACTGGGCCCAACCCATGTCTAGCCCAAGCCCGCTTTTGATCAGCTCTAATTCCCACCACTCGTTGGCTTTCTGATTAATGGATCCAATGGCCTTCATAAACTTATTAAACTTGCATACTTGATTTTCCAAAGCAGCTAGATGTATAGCTATTTTCAAGTGCACATATTTAAATTTAGTTTGAAAATTGCTAACCATATATGGTAGACAAAACCTATGAAATGCTTGTGGCGGAGCTATAAAAGGAAAATGATAAATACAACCCAATGAGATCCCTTTAAGGAAAATGATAAATACAACCCAATGGGTTGTATTTAAGGAACTATAAAAGGAAATAAATACTTAATACATGCATTAATTGTATTGATTTATGTGTAATTTATTCCTTAATTTCTAAATTAATACTAAATTTAGAAAGGCATTAGATGCTTAAATACAACTCATTGGATTGTATTTATCATTTCTCCTTAATTAACTATGTGGTTTAGTTTGGTCAAAGCATATAAGAATGGTTATTTTGGAAAATATAATTTTACAATGGTTATTTTGGTGAATATTTTGAGATAAATGTTAGTTTGGGAAAAGACTCATATTTTGATGGATATGTATTGTGTGTAACCTTGTCAAAATTTTTTTTTATTGTGTGTAGAGTACTCCCTCTCTCTAATCGCATTACTCCACAACAATACTTTATGCTTATTTTAACGTAATTGCTAAATCCTACACAAGCTTTTACTATATCCTACACAATTTGTCAATTTAGTCCTTTCCTACCCTTCCTCTAACAAAAAAAAAAAAATTAAAAAACTAATAAAACACCTAAAACTAACAGCATCTTCCCCCGACCCCCCTCCCTCACCAACCACCACCCTGACCGCCCCTCACCTCAACCCCATTCCATCCCGGCGCCATCGACCATCAAGTCATTGACTGCATCACCCTCCCCATTCCCCGCATGGCCGCGCATTTACCCAACTTCCCTCCCCCATTTTCAGCAACTGCGTGTCGAACCGGTAGTCTACGGCCGAGTTATCGCCGTGATCTTTGGGCCCAACTACACTCGTCACCGTCGTATCATATCCTTGAGCCCACGCTATAGTCGTCAGCGCATCGAACCAATGGTCGAACAGCTGCTTAAGGTATGTGGGCCCAACTATAGTCGTTACCGCGTCGAACTAGTGGTCTACGGTCGAGTTGTCGCCTGTGTTCTGTGCGCCCACGTTATCGCTGGTGGGCAGTGGGCCCGCGTCGTTGCCGTTGGTCCATGTCCCTACTTTTAGCCGTCACACAGTGGTGTTTTCCTTTCTCTCTATTCTAAATTAGTTTAGGGTTAGTGTGGTGGAAATGAGAGGGGTAAAGTCGGGAAAGACGGGAAATTAGTGCGAGATTTAGTAAAATCATGTGCGGGATTTAACAACTCCCTATTTTAATTAAATCCTTCAATTTTGTGCCAATGTTGAATATGAAAGATTATTTCGAATAGAAGGGAGTAATATTTTCCACATGACATTATTATATTTATATTTCTCATATGACTTATTAAATTTGGACCACACAAACACACCACTGCACCATACAATTAAACTTGAACCACACAAATACCTACCAAAAATAGAAATAGAGAAATTATTGTAAATAGACGAAAAATGAATTATAAAAGTCAAGGAGGCCACCCTTCGTGGCTGGGTGCCGGAGTTGGAGCAGCTGTATGCAGATATTGCATCTGATTTACGAGACCTCCAAATAGCAAAGGAGGAGAGGATCATTCTCATGGAAGAGAATGCCCCCCTAAAAATCGCTCTAAGTAGTTTAATTTAGTTTTTTATTTTATTTTGTATATCAATTAATTAAGTTTATGAATATTAAATGTGGATTTGTTTTATTATCCTCTTCATCATCTTCTTTCTAAAAGTTTATTTAGAATAGGAGGGAACCTTTCATAACTCTAATTACTTGGATAAAGAAAACAAAAAAATTATATTTGGAGATTTAAGATAAATTATTCCACTTTATACAATTGTACATTTGTACCAAGCAATCGAGTGTTGTTGTCAAAACAAATAAAAAATCAATGAATGCACCAGCCGGGAATCGAACCCGGGTCTGTACCGTGGCAGGGTACTATTCTCCCACTAGACCACTGGTGCTTTTGTCTGTATTCCCTCAGATTCGATTTTATAACACGTTTAGTACCAGAGCAAGACGGTCCTACGAAATTGTACTTCGGAAGTCGGAACATACATGGAAACAAATGCCATATTTCATTTTTCAATGTTGTTTTTTTTTGACAACATGAACTTTCATTTAAAAAAAAAAATGAAAATGCATAATATTTAATTCCATACTAACCCATCAATACTCTATATTAATCTAGAAACCAAAAGATTTTAATGTAATTAAATAAATTTATACAAATTAATTATACTATATAGTTTTTAATCATAATACCGTGTGATGGACTTGACCAAGAGAATTCAATGTAAATATTTGATAGTTTTGGCATAAGTATAAATTTAGAAAAGATAAGAATATGGAGATTTTTCTTAAAATAAACATGCCCACTTAAGGTATTGATTAGTATAAAGATGTTAGTTATTTAACATACACAACTACAGTATAAGTATGTTATATTTTGGAAACTATTAAAAGGTAAATAAATCAAGTTAGATTTCCAAAAATATAATATTCCATAATCATTCCGATTTGATTTTATGCATGCATATATGTAATATATATATATATATATATATATATATATATATATATATATATATATATATATATATATATATATATATATATATATATATATATAAAGCCTCTTAAAATTGTATGCCTACATAGTAAAAATAATTCTGTTAGTAGTGAAAAAAATTGTAGTAACACTAAATATAGTAATATGATAGTAATCACTCACTTGAATAGTCAAAGTAACAATATTAGCAGCGAGCGGGAGTAGTGAAAGTAATAGAAGTAACAACGAGAGTATTGAAATTATCAATATTAATGCGGCTGTAGTGAAAGTAGCGATATTTACAGTGGGAGTAGTGAAAGTAACAGTAGTAATAACGAATGTAATAAAAGTAACAATACTAACAAGAGAAGAAAATATATATGAACATTTAGCTAACCAAACGATTGAAGTAAAATATTAATAACGGGAGTAGTGAATTTGTCTCATAATTTATTTCATCGTAATTTTAAGATATGTCATGAAAAATATATTAATGATAAGTGTATGAGTTATGCAACTTTAAAGTAGTTTTATTTAATTAAAATAAATTTTAATGCTAAATAGTAGTAGCCCGGGCAGAGTTGGGCACCAATACTAGTTACAATACACATACTGAACAGTAGAACCCCCTAAACTAGTAAATAAACAACTAACATAACTAATTTTACAAACAAACTCAACAAGAACACAAAGACGACACTTTTTAATCACGGGATTGTTATAGAATTATAGTACTCAAACTAGTTGAAAAGCCCGTGCGATGCACGAGGCTCTTATTAGGACCGTTTGTATAAATATATTCTATATATAGTTAATAAAAGAAGATCAATTATGTTTAAATCATTGATACATAAAAGTTCGTGGTTAGTGTAGTTAATCATCAATGAACTATTAGTGCTTTTAGCATAAAAGTTTTGTCATTTAGGCCCTGTTTGGTAAATGGCATATTGACCAAATTTCAGCATATTGAAGAGGTTTAGCATGTTTGACTTACAAATATGCTATTTAGAGCGTTTGGTTAATGACATATTGAAATAGCATATTGGGGTCCAATATGCTATTTTGCAATATGCTGCTCCTACTAGCATATTAGGTTAGCGGATTAGAAAGAAAAAATATTGTCTTATTTACCCCCTTAAAAAATATTAACCTTCCTTTTATATATTTAATAAATATATATTTAAAAAATATTAACCTTCCTTATTTGAGATTTTACAAAGAATCTAAACAATTTGCTAATCTAAAACTGTCAATTACCAAACACCTCTAAAACAATTATGCTAAATAAATCTGCTAGTCAAACCCGCTAAATCATTATGCTAGTCAAATCTGCTTTCTAAATCTGCTTCTGCTAATATTAATCCGCTATTTACCAAATAGGGCCTTAGTAGTTATCATTTCAGTTGTGAAACATCAAGTAACATAGTAAGAGTATGTAATTAATTTTTCCATTATTGTTACAGGTTTCACTGGTTTTAATTAAAGCAATAGTTATCTCCATAAACATAGTGCAGCTCACCAAATGATTGAGACAGACCCTTATGATTTTTGCAAATTATTTTAACCTATAACAACTACGTAAAACTAAATGGTGTTACCTAAAGCAACATGTATCATAATTATCTATATTTAGTGTGCTTAGAGAAAATGTTGGATCTGCTATAGCTTAATTAGTTTAACTTATCTACATTAAGAGAGTGTTTTGCTCTTTATATACTTCTCGTAAAATCAAATCCATATATACCGAGTTCCAATAAAATTAATAGTCTCTAAACAACGGTACAAAAATATATGTGATTCTATTACATAGAATGCATTAGGCCCATCTTTAACAATATGCATGTTGAATGTTCTAAGAATTCAAATATTAGTTTACATTATCATGGTTTGGTAGTAGAAGTCAACTAAGTTGATAAAAAAAGTCTAACTATGTTGAAAATCGAAACACATAAAATTTTTGGGTTGATTTAGTTGATTGTTAATGGATCATCGGTACCTTTAACATAAAAGCTACCTTTTTTTGATATTAATTATATCATTTGTATAACATCCGAAGACACATTTGTATTATGTAATTACCTATTTTTATTGTCGTATGCACCATCGATTTTAGTTAATTTAAAACGTCATTCCCAAAAATGTGGTTTAATTCCATAAACGTGATAACTAAGACTGGTTTTATAAGATTCAAAAATTAGATTAACTTACAACATCTACCAATATTCTATTTTGTAAGCATACGACAGGGTAAATATTGAATGGTGATACGCAAAACAACATGTATCTCAATTATATATGTAACTTGTTTGAAGGATTTTTGTTAGATCTCTAAACAATAAAAAAATGTTTTTGACTATGTACCATTAAGACTGATTGTTCCCTATGAACTTCATGTGAAATATATAATACAAAATCTAATTTTTTAGTTGTGAGATATATTTTTGAGTGAATTAACGGTCAAACTTTTCAAAGTTTGACCTCCAAAAAACAAATCAGGAGTTTTGTGTGAATTGGATGGAGTAGAATATTAGGATATATACTACTCTTAATCGATTAGTTTTAGATTAATTATATTAAAATTATAACTCATTTTTGTTTATTTGAAATGTTATATATTAAAAAAATTAAGTCTCATTATCTTAATTTTTTTTATTCTACTCTTTATTTATAATAACAAAATGAACAAATTTTCAGAAAAGAGTTTCAATTTTAAGAAAATGACTTCAAATTACTAAATATATATGTACAATCGCTTCACTTCTTAACCAATATATATGAGTTTGACCTAATTTATTACACTAAGGGCTTGCTTGGAATGAGAGTGATTATTAAGGGAGTAATAGAGCTAAAATGAACTAAAAAGTGGAGGGAATGGATGAGGGTTGGAGGTAGAAATGGCTAGAAATGAGGAAATATAGTGTAAAATCCCTCCATTAAGGGAGCAATTGCTACCCCCGCCCCCCCCCCCCCCAAGGTAATGCATTACCTCCTTGTGGAGGTAATAATTCCTCCCTCACCTCCTATTTCCACACTCCACATCCACCACTAACCACCAATCTCCTTCCATTTTTTCTTATTTTGGTTCCCAATACTCCCTTAATAATTACTCCCATCCCAATCAAGCCCTAAGGAGTACTTTATATTCAACTAAACTCATATGGTATACCTCATAGTTAACCATTAACAAAAAAGGGACTATTTCCACTTTGTTGCCCTGAGGTTTAGCCTAATTTCATTTTAGTGCCCCGAGGTTTGCATAATTCTACTTTGGTGCATCGAGGTTTTGACTACTTCCCACTTTAGTGACCTATACATAACATTCTTAGTATTTTATACTCCTCCGTTCATTTTTTATCTTCCCATTTCTCTAATACATGTGGGGAGTATTTTATTGAAATGAGAAGATAAAAGATGAATGGAGGAAGTACTAAAAAAATATTTTGAACATAAAGACATTTTTTTTTTTGCAATATTATTTTGATTATACTATTTTGTATGCAGTTTAATATTCAATTTTGCACTTTATTTTACTGAAAATGTAATTAAGATAAAATGTAGACTATTAAATGTTTTAGGTCACCAAAATAAAATTTTATTCAAAACTTAGGTTATCAAAGTGGGAAATAGTTCAAACCTCGGGACACCAAAGTGTAATTGTGCAAACCTCAGGGCAATCAAGTGGAATTAATTCAAACCTCAAGACCAAAATGGAAATTTTCCCAAAAAAAAACTATGAAAAGGTACTGTAAAAACTATTGCACTTTTAAATATACAATCAGTACATGACAAAGTAATAAGTCTAATAACCAGCCATACGCAAACCGCGGTAAATAATTAAATGCTTAAAAACAAATAGATGAGTTGGAATTCAGAAAGTAAAAATCGATGTAACCGCATAATTTTTTATATTTGGCAGTTCAATACATTTTTAACATCTATTATAGATTTGATACAAATTTGAAACCAGTTTGAAGAAAAAATTCGGTGATATAATAATAGATTATATATAGTTCTCACAAATTTTCTATATATTTATCGTACATTGATAAATTCATAGTTAGATGGTTCTTAGATTATTAGTCCCGCATAAAATCGTAATTCTTGACTTTGTTCATTTGTATTTATTTTTTTGGCTCATTTGACAAAATCGGTATGGCACTTATTATTTAATATTTGTAGATGGCAGCTCAAATTTTTTTTAATCTTATGTGAATATTATTGGTAATCCAATCATACACATTTGATACGTTATAGAAAGTCGTAGTTAAAACTTTCATGTCATCGTTGAAGTTGTTTATTTCTAATATTGTCATTGTAGAAGTTTTTCTCTGCCAATTGCTAAGTAAATGTTACTCTTTACTTCTTTTTCCTATTATGACATGTTACTATGGGTTTGGTTATAATTAACAACTCGAATCTCTTGTAAATCTTTTAAATATTCAAAAAAGTTTTTAAATAAAATTATCTTTGTTACTACACGAGTTTCACTAAGTAGTTAAAATCGAACAATTTAGATTCTTGACAATATTTTATATTTGTAAGAAATTAGGATCTATTTTTTTTCTCACAAAGATTAATGGTATGTTTATAAAATATATAATTTTAACACTTCTATACATTTATTATATGATTTTTTTTCTTTATAAATATTTCTATTCCTTATGAAGTTATTTTTCTATTATTATTTTAGTAAAGAATAATCGATAAATTGTTAGATCCACTGCTATTAGTATTATTTTTCTCATAAGTTATTAGATTTACTTCTATTAGTATTATTTTCTCGTAAATTATTAGATCTACAGGATAATTTTCTTATAAATTATTAAGAGAAAAAAGCTAGATCTATACTTATTAGGATTTCTAAAAAAGTTGGACTCTCTAATATCGCTTGAAAAGTTTCTACTTTATATATATGTATTGATTGATTGGAGTGAGCACGCCTCTTTTGTCTTAGAACGCGCGACCATCTCTAGATCTCCAGTAAACTACAAAAAAACGAATGAACCTCTAACCATCAACATCGACTTACCCTTTAAGTTAGCTTGAACTCGCGAGCATGGGCCGACTAAAATTATTCTCCCCGAATCGGCTACATACTATGCTTTGAATGCATCTTCACGGTTGAGAAAGCTGAGAAAACAAACTGGCTTTGACATGGCATGGGGATAGAATTGACCTCACTAGGCTGATCCAAAAAGGTGCCTTCAATCGTTGATACTTCCTTAACCTCGCTAATGTGATCTGAAATCCCCTCGGGTGATAAACGTGGTCTCTTAACCTCATCGAAATTATTCAGATTGTTACACTATTTGTGAAGAACATATAATCTCCATTAATGGTGATGTAACGAAGCTTAGTGTAATAGAATTCTATTAGAGAGAGAGAGAGAGAGAGAGAGAGAGAGAGAGAGAGAGAGTATTAGTTATTAGAGACAAAAAGAATTAGTTGTAATGAAATAATTGTGTATTAATCAAGTGAGTATTCTGTTACAATTGTGAAGTATATATATAGTTAGTTATCCGACTACTAACTACCTTTGGTCAATACATTGACCTTACCACTAATCCTTCTTATGTTCACATACCCTCCTCAAGCTTGACTCATCTTGTTATGCCTGAGTCCAAGCTTGGCAGTAAGAAAATTGTGTTGTTGAGCCCCTAAGGCTCTAGCCATAATGTCAGCTAATTGCATCCCTGATCTGAGGTGTTGCGTATCTAAGAAACCTTCCTGCGTCCCTCAGATAATGACAGTCTATGTCGAAGTGTTTTATCCTTTCATGAAACACTGGATTATGTGCAATATGCTTAGCTGCTGTATTATCACAGTATAAGGGTATGAGTTTGGATATCTGAATCTGCAAGTCTGATAAGAGATTGCTAACCCATACCATTTCTGATGTTGTGAAAGACATACAACGATATTCTGCTTCTGCTGAACTCTTACTAACCGTCTTCTGCTTTTTTGTTTTCCAGGAAATTA
Source organism: Silene latifolia (assembly GCF_048544455.1). Lineage (NCBI taxonomy): Eukaryota > Viridiplantae > Streptophyta > Magnoliopsida > Caryophyllales > Caryophyllaceae > Silene > Silene latifolia. Next base: position 48,978,355 of record NC_133536.1, read on the forward strand.
GAGATTCTCCTAGAAAAATGAAATAACCACTGAGGGACTTCCCAGAGAAAGCACACTGAGCCCAGTCAGAATCACTATAGGCATTGATGTTCAGAGAGGTTCCTGCTGGGTAAAATAGACCAGTATTGACTATATTCTTTAAATACCTCACAACATGAGTTGCTGCCTTCATGTGTGGTACTCGAGGCTGCTGCAGAAATTGACTGAGATGCTGTGTGGAATAGATAATGTCAGGTCTTGTCATGTTGAGATATAATAATCTGCCTACCAATCTTCTATATTGTTCAGGATTCTCTAGAATTTCTCCTGAATCAACATAGAGCTTCAAACCCCTGGGCATTGGGAACTCTGCTGGCAAATAATCTTCCATATGCATATCTTTTAGAATGTCTAATGTAAATTTCCTCTGAATGATAAGCAGTCCCGTGTCATTCCTGGCTATTTCCAAACCAAGGAAGTACCTTATAGATCCTAGATCCTTTATTGTAAAAGCATCATTTAACTTTCCCTTTAAGTCTATAATTTCTTTTATAGACTCCCCAGTGAGGAGCACATCATCAACATACACCAAGGCTACTGTTGTAATACCCGCCCTGTTTAAGGACCCTTTGACCGACCTCTTGACCACGGTCGGCCTTAGAAGGGGGATAAGCGGGAGGATAAGAGACTTATGTAGTTATTATTAGATCTAGTATGGACTACTCGGCCGAGTGGTGGTAACACTCGACCGAGGAGGGCTTACTCGGCCGAGTATGAGAGTACTTGACCGAGTATAGCCGCTCGGACACGTAATTATAAAACTTGAGTTCGTGAATTCTATTTCATTTCCGACGGTTCCATTTCTCTCTAACCCTAATATATCTCTCTCTCTCACCTATCACCCACCCTACCCCTACACTCTCATCTAGCCTGGACATTGTCCATGGAAGGGGATTGAGTTACATATGAGGATGCTAGAAAGGATATCGTCGCTGTCGTCGTCAGTTCACATCACTAGGATGCATCTCAGAGTCTTTCTTGGCTGTTTGTTGAATGCATTTTCATGGCTTGACGATAAGGTAGGGTTTCCAACTCAGTTTTACTGTTTAATTGAATTAAGGCTTATGTGGTAATTGTTGTGTGATTGATATTGTGATCATCGATGGTGTCAGTGTTGGTGATGGTGATGGTGTTGGTGTTGGAGATGGTGTGATATTGGTTTCAGTATTATGATGATTGTGGTGGAGTCACTTGCGAGAGTGGCTTCACACCCTAGTTCTCCCTCCGTGGAACCCGTCACGGAAGTGGATGTGCACATTAACGGACATGGATTATTGCTCGTTGATGAGCGGGACCATGGTGGGTGTGGCTTTGGTCCCCCACCGCTGTTTTTTGTGATTGGGAGTTGGAGTTGGCTGATGATCAGTGTTTATCTTTCGTACTTGTCTTATTTTGTTATGTAGTAACTGACCCCGTTGTTGTTGCTTTATAAAACTGTAGTGATCCATTCAGGGATGGTGAGCAGTTGTCTTGTCAGGTTCAGTTAGTCATGTGCTTACGGGCTTGGAAGGGGTTCGAGTAACCACGCTACCGAAGTAGAAATCCTTGACGCTCAAGCTTAGTAGTATTGATAGCTAGCCTTGTTATATCCCGTCTCTTGTTCACCGTTGTAAAGACTTAAAGTTTACTTAATAAATGTTCTTTCATTGCTGTTTTGATCTACTCCCTCGAGCAACCGAGATGGTGACACCTTCATACACTGGGATGGTCCTTGGTAAGGCATCTTGGTGAAGGAAAAGTAAATCTATATAATCAACATATTCATATATGTTTTATGTTAATTTAATCATCAAATTATTTGATGATCTTATGCATGCAAACTATAAACAATTTAAGGAAGAAATCTCTATCTTACATTGGTATTTCGGTTTATTTGGGCACAAGAGAGATCTCCTTCTCTCTTGTTCTTGTGCTTTCCTAAATGGATGAACTAGAATCCAAGTATAGGATCCCTCCCAAAGTATAATACCCAAAGCAAACTCTTAATCAAATTAATATTATGTATACTAGAATAATATTAATTTAGTGGAAAAATTGACCCAAAAATATTATGGAACTCTCTATTATTTCGGTTAGAGAGAAGGAAGAGAAGGAAGAGTTTTTATCTTTCTAAAAACCAAATTTTAGATGAATGAATAAATTATACACTAATTCCATTTGTAGTGTATAATGGGTGAAATAAGAAGAAAAACCAAAGTGGTTTTTCTTCTCAAAAACCGGGTGGAAGAGGGGAGAAGAGGGAGCCAATGCATGCACTAGTTGTTCTTCACAATGATCACTAGGTTTGCATGGCTAGTCAATTAGGGTAATCATTATGCTTACCACTCACATAATAAACATAATATTATCCTAAATCCTCCCTTAATTTCGGTACATATGGATAAAATGGAATCCATTTTATTTTTGGCAATTTGTCACATGTCACATGTCACATAAAATTGTTATGTATTTTTAACATATTAAAAATCAACGTATTAATAAAAATACGTCATATACAAAAATCAACTTAGCAATTCATAATTACCTGTACCAAAATATTTTACCAATTTATAAATCATAATAACTTGTATTTATGATAATTCATTCAATTTCAATTGTTTCCTTAAACAATAATTTCATCTGAGTAATGAAACAATTCGATTACTTAGACCATATCTCATTTAATCAATTTTAATGAGACACGTAAATATTACTTCCAAAATCGTCCGTCAATTTTAAATAATTTAATTGACTCGTAACGTTATACGATCAATTAATTGATCAATTAAGAGTGTTGCCCTTTAGGTATGACCTAGGGGATCAACTGATCACCACCGTCGCACACGACAAGAATGTCAAACTCAAACTCTAGTCAGCCAATCATTACCGATATGTGTGGACCAGTTGACAGTAAAATATTACTTCCCAATTGTATTCTTTAAAATGAGACTTAAACATGTGATCATCATGATCAACAGTTGTGATCGCATTATTGTCGGAGGACACATATTCCAACAATCTCCCACTTGTCCTCGACAAGTGTGCGTCACCAATTCTCTTGTCCTATTACTATCTCCCACTCAATGCAAGGTGTCTTTCAGGTCGTACTTGCAAGTGATCATATCGAGAGTGGTTTCCTCGATCTGGAGAATAACTGATTGACCGGATTTATCCACCATGGATACATTCCGAGCGTGGCCACGCATTTCCAGTTCATTACTCCTCGAGTGGCCCTGAGATATTGTTATAACCCTGACTAGGGGTAGACAATTCCTATCGCACTCATTCCCTTCAACTAGCCACATCCATCATAACCCAAAATATGCCCATTTGACCCCATTTACGAAGGTCGTAGTAACATAAATCAAAGTTAATCTGAAACTGTGCCATCTTAAGCGAATAGTCTTTAGTCAAAAGAATCGACTCATTTGAATACTATAGCAGCTCTCGCCACGACCAGGCTATATAAATTTGCCAGAACTCTATAAGCGGTCATAAGGCCCGACAAAATGTTCCTAACAGTCCGCCTATGTGATCGACTAGTCATTCTCATATGACTTTATGGCACTTGAACTTGCCATCAATCACATCACACTCTAGTCACTTCGAGACGTCACCTCATGTAAGTAACTATGGGCAAATACAATGCTAATCCGTGTTCACTTAAATGGGGTTCAATTGTCTCTACAACCCGTTGGATGTAACAAGGTATAAGGTGAGTTAATAAAAACTCAAACGACAAATGTCGACATCACACTCGGGTAGTCAATACCATATTACACCCTTGTGATGCATATCGTAATTGTGTAAACACTTGTTGATTGCAATAGAAGTTTAACATGTTACGTGTCCATGTGTTCAAACTTCTTAATCGCATTATCCTTTACATTCATGTTATCACTCATAGCATAAACCTTACCAAGTACACATCAAGGTTCCCGACCTTGGTTTCGGTTCTTTATCTTGAAAGAACCTCCTTATCGATTATCACATAACGAACGAATTTGTGGTGAATGATATAACTTGTACTGATCAAGTACTCCATCCACACACAATGCACTAGGTATATGTTTTGTAGAGTCTTGCAACAATTTGTCAAGATGATTAGCCTAGCACTTCTCACAAGTCCTAGCATATTAGGAAAGATTAGTTTTGAGCAACTTCTTATTCAACTAAGTATCTTTCCAAACTTCCTATTTCTCCTTTTGGCTTGAAAAGTTTAGGATTTTCATAAATCTTTACGTGTGTTCGGATTTTCTATAATATGTGCAACCTCTTGACACATAACAGTATTATTCTCAAACACCGAAATCGCTCATCGAATTCTTCTCGAGAATTCATGACGTTTCTACTATGGCTTACCAATGATTCATCATGCTCTTATGTATATGATTCATAATTGGACATGTGCATGATTATTCTAATGGCAGAAACATTAGTAACTTTTAATCATGTTATCAACTATATTTAGGTTCAAGTAACGACCATGACTGCTAATGGCAATTCCATTTTCATTTAAATGAATAACCTACGTATCTCGTTGATTCGATGTGTATCTTACAATACTTATCCAACATCTCATGATGTAGTTGGATTCATCATGGTCTATTTTCATCCAGAATTGAAAACTCAAATCTTCCTCTGTGAAGGAAGGTATTAGCTCGTCATTCTTCAATGAGAGATGAGTTATAAACTTATATAAGATGATTACTCCCACTAGATTCCATGTCTTCACATGATAATTTCTAACTCCCACTTGATTCGCAATTGACTACTCAATTGAGACATTATATTGCTTTTGTTTGAGATAAAACCATATATGTTCCCATCATATCCTTTCAAAATACCTATTTTGAAGTGGTCTCATTTTTAACTTTATGGATAAGAGATTTTTGATCTCTAACACATTCATGTCATAATGATGCGTGACAATGTCATTTATTAAATATAAATAATATCTAATATACGTCCTTCAAAATATCCCTTTCAGAAGGAGGTTTAACCAATTCATTTTCATAATGTGGTTAAG